>NC_133400.1:43213428-43516458 GCF_047511655.1 Castor canadensis | reverse complement strand
GCCAAGTATAAAAAGGCAACATCAAGTGCTTGTGAAGATGAAGAAAAGCCTGGACTTTCACACAGTGCTGGGATAGTATATAACTTGGCACAATCTTTTTAAATATTGTGAGCAAGCCAGGTGTTATGGTGCAGGCCAGCAATCTCAGCTACTTGGAAGGTAGAGGGAGGAAGATTGCATGTTCCATGCCAGCTAGGGCAAAATTAATGAGACCATCTCCAAAAAAATAATAAAAGCAAACAAAAGGAGTGACTGTTTCACACCTGTAATCTTAGCAACTCAGGAGACTGAGATTGGAAAGATTTTGGTTAGTGGTCATCATGGGCAAGTGAGTTAGCAAGACCCCATCTCAATCAATATTTGGGTGCTGTGGCACATGCCTGTCATTCCAGCATTTTATGTAAAAAATGCACACATATGTTCACCAAAGACACATAAGAGTGGTGAGAGGATCACAGCTCACACAACATGAACTTTCAGTCAACCTAGCTGTCCATCAACAGAACAGGTCAGGACTACATTCATTCAACAGATAACACAGAAATGAAAATGAACAAATCACACATGGTATGGCCAAATCTCAAAACATTACATTGAATTATGCTAATTGAAAGAATCAAACCCAAATGCTACACACTGTATGATTCCATCTGTTGAAATTCTAGAAAGACAAAGGTTTAAGTAAGCAAAGTAGCTCGTGGCATTAGAGAAGGTATAAACTACAAAAGGGCATAGGACACTTCTGGGTGATGGAAAGGTCCTAGGCCTTGACGACAAATATACAACAGCATTTAACAGTAACTCACCTTGGAAAATGAGTCAGTTTTCTTTTGTGTAACTTATACCTCAAATCTTAGTTTTAAAAAAAGAAGTAAGAGAAACAAATAAAAAATTATAAAAGGGGGGAGGAGAAAAACACAGTAGAATGAGCAAAAGAGGCCAGACAAGCACGTGTGTATCATAATCTAATTTCTCTGATAGAAAGTTTAAAACCAGGCAAAACTGAACTACATTTTAAAAGTCAGGATAGAAGTCCCTTTTGACCTAAGGACTGATGCAGAGGCCACAGGAAGGCTTCTGGTGTGTTAGCATAGGTGAATTACTGTGTGCAATTCTACATTATGTAATTGTTCAACTATAAAACATTTACTTTATGCAAAAGAATTATTATTTACTTATTTTTTTTCTTGTGGTACTGGGGCTTGAACTCAGAGCTTACACTCTGAGCCATTCCACCAGTCCATTTATGTGATGCTGTTTTTCAGATATGGTCTCTTGAACTATTAGCCTGGGCTGGTTTCAAACCATGATCTCACTAATCTCTGCCTCCTGAGTGGCTAGGATTACAGGCATGAGCCACAGGTGCCTGGCACGTAAAGAATTATTGTTTATACTAAATACACATTGCATTTCAATCTGTACTTTACCTTTAATTTTTTTTAATTTGAAAATTGTAGCTGTTAGTCTGCTTAAATAATATTTAAAGAATGGAGAATTTTCTCCCTTTTTTTAGGTACAGTATAACAGCAAAGACTGCTTTGGCACTAGAGAAACTGGAGACTGGATATGCTCTGCCACCATGCATCCAGGAGGCCAGGAACAACTGTGTGTTTCTCTGAGTAATGAGCGAGAGGCTCTCATTGACCCCTTTGGTCTCAGAGCATTCAGAGATTCTGTGAGTCACCAGACTGGATCTACATCACTTTCTCCAAACACCTTGAAACATTCACAAAAAACTTAATATATTCACATTCAAACATTTCTCTAGCCATGAAATATCAGTTTAAATGTTGTCTGTCTTGAAGAAAAAGTTGCACAAATACTAGGTAGCTATACTAGATGTCCAGTATCAATTTCCAGATAATCTAGGGTTTAAAAGAGTCAGTAGCCAGGAATGGAGGTACACATCTGTAATCCCAGCATTTAAGAGGCAGAAGAATTGCAAGTTCCAAGACATCTTGGCTACATAGAAATCCTGTCTCAAGAAAGTAAAACCGTACAACTGTCACTGTACTTCATTTTAGAAATGTTAACATGTAATTTAGGCATTTAATATAACTAATGCACTTTCATAGGTAAAAACACTATTTCACTTTGATTATAAAAAGTTGCACAAGTAGCAAAACTGATATTAACATTTCATTAAAAATAACTTTCTCCTCACATTCTGACTGGCTCAGTGCTTCAATCTAATCTTTTCATGAGAGCCAAGTTCTCAGGAAAACAAAATCCATCAGGCCTTTGTGAATTCCCTGACCCTTCAGAGGATTCCCACCCTCCTCAAGAACCAGTGGTGTCACCTTCAACAGAAAGGCCTTCTAAAATCTCTCTTGGTTTGTCTCTTTATCTGTCTTCCTGTCACTTACCAAAGCTACAGCCAAGGGAACATCTGAGCATTCTCTGGGTTGTGTACCAGCCTAACTAGTGCCTCTCCTGTGTCCTGATCTCACCTGCTTTCACACACTCCACTCTTTCCATCTGCCACAACCTCCCCTGGAGAGCTGTAAGCATGTCTCTCACCATCACCATATCTTTACTTTCTTCATTTTGCCATACATTAATACACAGTTGTTCAATGCATGTAAAAGGAATGGCTTTAAATTCCTGACAAAGACTTCCTGTGATCCTAACTTTCAGATGCTGCCAGTGTTTCTGCCTCTCACATAAAGGCCACCTAACTCAGTAACATATCCAGAAACGAAAGTGATCATTATCTGTATACATCCATGCAATGCAACATTAGACAACAATCCCCTCCTACTAAGTAACTTCCACAGTAACAGACTTGTATGTGTTCTCTCTTGTCAACCCCCAAAACAGGAAGCATTAAAATAATATAGTAAGAGCTGATACCTAATTTAATTATGACTTCAACTAGAAGCTAATTCTAGGCAAGGATTCACAGAATTTTAAAAATAGCCTTTGAAAAAAAATTTCAGGCTTGTAAATGAAGAATCTCTTCCTTCTCTCTATAAGATTACAAATTAAGTTAAAATATCATCATAGTACCAAAAGTTTAATCCTATTTTTTCTCTATCCTGAAAACAGGATAGCTAATGTTCAAAATGATATTAGATACCCCACTATGCTTACCTATAAACACATACTGAATTTTAGTTTTCCTCTAACTTTACCTTAAGAAATGGAAATGTTAATGTGAGTTTCATTGTTATATTACAAAGAGACAATTTTTTAGATAAAGGGTTCAACATTACAGAGTCCACTTATGTACACCCATTGTGATTGGCAGAAAAGCAGTCATCAATTAAGAAAGCTTTCCAACCCAACAATATTAAGCACTTAATTCCACAATACCATTCAAGTCCTACCTATTAAATTGGGTTACTGTATTATCAATATAAAAGCAATACTGTTAATATTTGTAAGAAATGTTTTCTCTATAAATAATTTTTTCTGAGATTGAATTTGCACTTATAGTTATGATATGCTATGTAGCTCCAGTGGAGAGTGTCTTTGTTCCATGCTTAGATGGAAATCAAAGGTGGACTTGAGCAGTAATGGTCAGAAAAATTTTATTTGCAGAGAAGAGAAAGGAAAGGTCACATGTGTTCATGCAGGAGACCTGTGGACCTGGAAACTGGTGGTCCACTGAGTCAGCTTGGAAATCAAGTTTGATAGCTTCTTTATTGATGAAGTGTGGACAGTTTGGCATGGACTGATGATGTTGAAGGAGAGATGTCTCTCTGCTGTGAACAGATGTTTCTTGGGAAGGAGAAGTGTCTCACAGCTAATTCTTACCTTTTGGGAATACATGGACCTCCCACAGTCCACCCTTCAGTTAACCAAATAAAAATAACCCAAAACTAATTATATATTTTAACTGATGTTAACACAACCAGGAATGCCAGCAGGAAAGATTGAAAAACTAAGAGACACCCAGCAAACTAAACCTTTCCTGTTAAAAAAAAAGAAAAGGGAAGGAAAGAAAAGTTTAACTTGCAAGGAACCAGTTCATCTTTCCAACTCATGTAAAAAGGGAACAGGGCATGCCAGATATGAAGGAAAACATCAGTACATTTGAAACTTCACAGCTTTATTTGGATTAAGGAAAACCCAGTACCAGAAGATGTTCAGCTCTCAGAAGGAGCCATCTGTGCCAAAAGTCAGCACCTGAAAGGCCTGGGGAATCATGGCTTTGGGAAAGTTGTGAGGCCTAACTCGGTCCAGCTGTGCACCTTATTACTTCCAGACCCTGCCCTTGCAGTGAGGCAGGATAGATGATAGGTGATAGATAGATAGTAGATAGATAAATAAGTAGATAGATAGGTAGACAGATAATTCAAATGGCCAAAGTCAGGAATCAGAACAGAACCTGGAATTAAAAACTAAAAACTCAAAACAACATCTTCTTTTCCCATCATCCTGCCCTCTTGTACATGTTAAGCTGCAGACATTCAATAGGTAGAAAATTAGAGTGTGCCTGCACCTATTGTTCTTCTGTTTTAGCTAAGCATAGACCATATCTCTAGGCTTTTAAATAAAATCAAGATCCATCTTAGCTATGTTTCTGGTAACAAACATTCCTGGATATGGAATCACTGTCTCTAACAAGGAAGGCTTTTTAGGTGAAAAGACCAGCTGTCTAGAGAGTGATTCATCATGATCACCATCCCCCCAGATAAATACCCTAGTGAAGACCCATTATTTGGAGTCTTCTTTGCTCCTAGTTTTCTGTGTGGGAAACTGAAAATGTTTTTGTCCCCCTATCCTGACTCTCCCTGCTTTATCCTAACTTGCTATACTGTTCACATCTTGAGAGATACTCCTTTTTGTGTATTTTATTGTGGATCTCAAGTCTTTGTAGTTTGCATAGAAAGTGGAAAGTTGAGGGACCACCTTGCCCTTCCATCTTCTGACAATGGAAATTGGGAAGCTATGTCCCCACTCTCCTTCATTGGGGAAATTTTCCTTGGCTTATTCTTCTCTTCAATGGAGGAGGTGTGGGGGTCATGGCCCACCAGCCTCAGGTGCCCTGGCTAGCCATTCATATTAGGAATGAACTGCTTACTTTCTTTTATAACCTTAAATTTGCCACAGTGGTGTTTAAAACTTCATAACAATACCTAGATGGATAACCAGGTGCAGAAGAGTCTGGAGTTTCTCCCCTCCCACCTAACTCCCCAGCATGAGCCTGTGAATGTGTTTCTTGAGGTCAGTAGTTCTCAAAGTCAGTCCCCTCAGGGCAGTATTAGTTAGAATTGCAGATTCTGACTACAGACCACTCTGTTGAGTACTCTATAACCTAACAAGCCACTATGCGAGGACCACTGGAAGTCCACTGTCAGAAACGGATCTATTCATGTTACTCCAGTCCCAGATCAGGACCTCCAAGACCCCAGGCCATTTTGGAATCGGTGTCATCCCAAAAACCCTTATATCACATATTGGAGCAAAACTACAATAAACATAAAAATTTGACATCTTTGTTGTTTTAGGGCTGGTGGAATGGCTCAAGTGGTAGAGCATGAGGCCCTGAGTTCAAATCCCAGTAATATAAAATAAAAACCCATAGTGTTAAGGAGACTGGTCTCTATGTACAGAATTGTAATTGTATCTCCTCTGGATAAAGGAAAGAGCAGGATTGGGTATGCTTTCATGATGGCAATATTTGTTTTGTTGAAATTATAGGTGAACAGCTGTCTAGGCTATGGTGGAAAGGAATTTATAAACATATAAGGTTTGAAATGTCAATTTTAAGAGTTTGGTTTTATTTAAGAATTCTTAATATCATCCAACTGTCATTAATATACAGAACACCCAGATAACAATAAAGATGTCCTCAAAGTAAACATTTCCATGGACAAAATAATCTAACAGAAACTGAATATTCCATCCTATAGCACCATGTTACCACATTTTTCTCAGCAACCCATGAAGCTTTTGAGAAAATAAATCACAACCTAGGTCATAAAGCAAAACTCAGCAAAAACATTGATATAATTCCCTATATCCTCAGGACCATAATGGAATGAAATTTAAAATCAATGGCAAGGAAAATCTCAAGAACTATTCAACCCAAAGGACATTGAATAACCCACTTTTTAGCAACAATGGGTCATTGAAGAAGTTAGGATGGAAACTCTGTAATTGTAGTTCATGGTACAAAAGGCATGTGTTTAAAAGCTTTTACTAAATTAAGCAAATCTAAGGCACAATTATGGCTTAAATCCCTGAAAAAAGAATCTTGTTTGGCAATTTATAATTTTTAAGAAGTACCAAGCTCTTAAATGAAAATGGAAGTAACCTCAAGTCTCCTCTTATGTAGCAAAATGAAGAAAGGCATTAGTGGCTGGAGTTTTGAGAGACTTACAGGCTTGTTTTAAATGAAATGTTTGAAGAATATAAGAGGAGGATTATGCTGAAATGAAGCAATTAATGTTTTAGGTTCTTCTTGTCAATAAAGGTGAGAGTAAAATGGATACTAAGAAAATCTATCTCTCATGAAAATTAGAGGCCTGGGGTCTGTAAACTTGATGCTTGGGTATTTTTTCTTAGAGGTATAAAAGTTCTTTTGTCATGTGTCTCAGATTGTCTTTGTCTGTGGGGAGCTCAACTGCCCTGGTATTAGGAGACCAAAAGTTTATGTACTCCACTCAGGAGAGATGGGAATGGTTCTTGATGCTTAAGGGTGAAGCATGTGGTACAAAGGTATTTGGGTGAAAAGTTTGTTGCTTATGAACACTTATTATAAGCATTATCCCAGGAGACAGATGATCTCCAGTGAGAATCTGAGTAACATAGCAACCACATGAAGACCACCTCCTCAACTGTAAGCATATTTATGATGAGGTTAGTTCCACATTCATGGTTAGTTTTCCACTTATAATCAGGTTTTGTCTGTAATCCTCTAATTCTCACTGCACTTTTATGACTGGAATGGAAAACAAAAACTTAAACAAACATTTTCAGGGTATAATTTATCTATCTAGACTTGTTTCTCTTGCCTTGACCATTATAAAGTATCAATTAAACTGCAGCTAAATTCATGCCCTACTTCAGAGTTGACACAATTTTAGGAACCTGTATTATTTCTAGACTGGTAACATTAGGAGATATCTTTAGTTTACTCCTGTGTAAGCAGAGCACCAAAGTGACCTTGAAAGGGGTTACCATAATTCTCAAAACATTCAAATTTTAAACATAAATTTGCTGGGCAGAGAAAACATAAAACCTCATATTCATTAAAATTTCTTGGGCTACAAGGATTATTATAGAAGCATGAATGTCAAAAGCATGTTAAGGGAGGGAGTTAGGAACACCCTCATTGCTCAGCTTTGCAGATGAAGACATGAAATCCTGCATTATTATTTAGGATTATATCAATGATTGACTATTTAGGATACATTTTAGTCTTGATGATTTCTGAGTAAATTTGGAACTTTTATCTGCTTCTGAGAAAGACATCATGCAAAAAAATAGTTACAAATTTCTTTCCACACATTCAAAAATTGCTAAGCATGAATTTATGATCCATCTCTACTAGCTGCACTCTCTCAGAGGTTCACTCACACAGTCATGTAAAAACACTCTCTAGAGAGGAAAGCTATGAAATTCTACCCTGAACATCAAAGGATAGACACAATAAAAATTGCATGATACATTTGTAGATGAGCATTATATATTGTTTATCAGCAACCATGAAATCAGATGAAGTGCTTCCTAGAAACATTACATAGCTAGAAGAGATGAAGGCATGAATGGCTACAAATTTTGGGGAAACAGAAGTGCCTTATAATGATTTATTAAATAAATGTGAAAATAGTGAGTAGTCCACAAAATGAATATGTTTTCATCTCATACCTGTACACTAGTGAATGAGTCAACATGCAGAAAACATTGGTGACACCAGAAAAGGCCCAGTAGAATTTCCTATCTGCATACTGTATATGAGATCATCTGCAATGTCCTATAACAAATTTTATCACTCACCTGTACATTAGCACACTCTATCAATATTTTTTCTGATTTTTTTAGCAGTCCTGTAGGAAATCTGAAAGAAACATAAACAAACATGGTATAGGATACAATTCCTCTTCAAGGACACCTGCACTGAGCAGAGAACAAAATCATTCTTAAGGAACACTGATGTGTACATACATATGTGCATTAATGTTACATTGATCAGAAATGTATAAGGGACTCTCATTTCTTGTGTGGAAACCTGCATAACTGTGCTTCTTTCTGGGCTCATGAGGACACAGCAATGACAAGGAAGGAAAATATAATCATTCTCTCAATATTCATAGGAACAAAATAACATTTTATGTCACTAAAATGCTTAATCTTTGGTCATTATAATTTATAAGCATAGTTTCAGTATTGATTCAAGACAGGACAACAAAAGTTCTTGACAGGAGGATTTAAGGTGACAGTCATTGCTTACCTGTGTTTTTGACAGTCAGACATTTTGTGTTGTCATATAGGCCCAAAGAAGCATACACACAAACACCAGCAGTGTTCAAGGTGAACTTTGTTGCTTCCATGTCAGTATGTCCTGTCTCTGTAAAAGATATCATGAATGTCAATTGTATAAATACCTGAAGCTACCTGTGTTTTCAGTAATATCATAGCACACTGAATAATTTGAAGATCCATGTACACCACCTGGATAATTCTCAGTGTCCACAGATAGAGATTTTTAAAAGGCTGATAATATTTCAGTAAAAATATGCCTAATGCTATTCCTTCATCAATATTACTGAGATGGACAATATGCTATTGCCTCCACCACTGTGAATATTAAAAACAGTATCTATCTGCAACAATACAATAAAATCATAGTATTGACTAGAAATGTGAGGTATATATTCATGTTTTCACCACACACAGGCTAAAAATAGGGAGAAATATAAGAATGCAAATCATTCTTCAAGTGTTTTCCTGAAAATAGAAAGGCTTTCATGGGTTTAGAGGCACCTTCAGATAACTGTAGATTTGGCAGGAAATACATTGTATTACACAAAAAAAAAAACATGGTAATTACAAGATATAAAACCCTGCTAATCTTAGAGACATGGAATAGCAGATGTTCTAATGTGTAGTGGGACCACTTTATCCCTACCTCATTATTAGCAATCATTGGTCAGAAAAATCTAAATCCAAAAAATGCTCTATTCTCTTTCAGAGTTCCTGTGAGAAAACATGCTCAGGTGTGTTTCAGGAAACAACTTGCTCTACCAGGCCACCTATATTTAAGTAAACACTGAGACTGTGTACCATTCAACACTGTATGGGTTGCTAAGCTAATTCAAGTTTAATTCTTATGCCCTGGAAATGGCATCCAAAGTGTTACTAGTGCCTAATAAATATCCTAAAATTACAAAAATTCTCAAGTCCTGTAAAAATGACAATGATCCAAGACACAATCACACTCCAATACAGACAGATATAATGTGAATTTTTTTCCACCATATAAAATTTATACAATGCTACTACAAACATTAAGATATCAGTCATTTCCTGTAACAAATATTAGTGATAAGAAGTATTGGGGACAACCTCATATTAATGTAAAAAAGGAAAGTCAGACACTGTATGCTAAGATTTGACCCCCATCACCACCAACCTGATGTCAGGAATTTGCCACTTGATGACATTTTGTTTCTCAGGGATATTGTGACAAAGGCACTAGAGAAAAATTTGGGGACAAACATGGTTCTTAATGTCATTGTGTCATTAAATGATCAACCTACACTTCTTGAAGTCTTTCAGGTATCAAGGGAAAACACTTGTAAGACAGTCCTCTTTTGAGTGTATACCTGGTAGTATTCCCAAACTGTATAAGTATGATGGACCCTTAAAAAATCACATGGATGGTAATTTGTGCTTCTAGAAGTAGTCAGTGTCAAATATGCATTGACTGCCATTGAGACTACAGTCTAAATTGTCCGTGTAGTCTTGTTATAGGCATATGAGGGTTTTCTTTTGAACCTTTCATGTATAATAAGATGGAAATATGCTGTGCTCAAAACAGTCCTCAGATGTGTGTTTGAGGATAAGAGATCTTAAGCATTGAATGTGCCATCCTCTCCTGCTATTATGCTAAGATACCTTACAAAAATTATTAAGAAAATATTGCAATACCACATGAGGTACAATATCCTCACCCACTTGAACCTTTAAAATCAGAATGTCTGTACTGTCACATGGGATGACAATCACGTCTTACCAATCACAGTCCTGCAATTGTTGCTGTGTCCTTGCAAAAGCAATGTGAAAATGGGGCTGCTGGAGTGGCTCAAGTGGTAGAGCACCTGCCTAGCAAGCATGAAGCCCTTGAGTTCAAATCCCAGTAGAGAAAAAAGAAAAAAAAAACAGAAAAGCAATGTGAAAAAAGAACAACCATATAAATTAGTAATGCAAGAAACAGTTTGCCATAACAAGCACAATCTCCCCCTTTCCTTCCCTCAACTATTTTTAAGGGGCACTGAAGCTGTATCTTGATTCAGGGAATACTTCAGAGTTTACAGAATTTCCAGAATACCCACCATATCTAGACTTCAACCATGAACAATTCTTGAACTTCTTCCTGTTTTTGCATACCAAAAAAATGATGATAAACCAGAATATCAAAAATTTTTCTAAATTTCAAAGTTGATCATCAATGCTGTTACTATACAAACTACAAATCCATATTAATTAAAATAATTAAGGGCTCCATTGTTCCTCATTTCAGCATATCCAGAAAAACTAAAGTTAATTATGAATCCCCTTTTTACTTAATAGTATATTAATGTAATTTGTCCTATTTTGTGATTTAGAACCTTGTGAGCAATTACCTATGTAGGAAGAATTTTGCTCTTGAGGATTCAGTGAGTCACTGTACTTCATGACCTATCTCTGAGAAACCCATCCTGGAAAACATATTTGTTACTTATATTGCCCAATCTGTGCATATGAAAGTTCCTGAATTCATTGCATCACTTTAGGAGTCATGCACACTACCTGAATACTTACTGAGGTCTGTGTACCCAGTCCAGAAAGGGAACACTTGCTATCTTGAGAGGATTCCTAAAAAATTTCCAAAGTCAGTGTTAAAGTAACATAACACAAGCAAAATTACCTGTATTTCTGTATAAATTCCTATTCCTGTGAAAATAAACACATAATACTTATCTATAAGAGCACACAAAATACCAATCAAAGTCTTGACAGAAATGTGAGGAAAATACTCAAATTTTCACCACATAATGGGAAATATAGGACTGCACATAGCATTCATCAAACTGGAAACAATGAAAATCACCTGGATTTCTTGTCATGCCTTTACCACTATATACTCTAATATAATATCATCAGCGTAGAATAAAATTTGGCCCTTTCTAGTCATATTAAGTACCAATTATTGGTCAGGAAATTCTAGATCTGAAAAATGCTCTATTCTCTGTCAGAGTTCCTGTGAGAAAACATGATCAGGTGTGTTTCAGGAAACAATTTGCTCTGCCAGGCCACCTATGTTTAAGTAAACACTGAGAATGTTGATGTGCCATTCAACACTGTATGGGTTCATAGGTTAATTCAAGTTTAATTTTTAAGGTCTGGAAATTGCATCCAATTGTTACTAGGGCCTAAAAAATATCCTAAAGTTCTAAAAATTCTCAAGTCCTACAAAAATGACAATGATCCAGAACACAATCATGCTCCAATACAGACAGAAATAATGTGAATTTTTTTCTACCATATAAAACCTATACAAAGCTACTACAAACATTAAGGGATCAGTCATTTCCTATCTAAGCACCTGCAACAAATATTAGTGATAAGAAGTATTGGGGACAACCTCATATTAATCTATAAAAGGGTAGTCAGACATTTTATGGTAAGATTTGACCCTTGTTACCATCAACCTGGTGTCAGGAATTTGCCACTTGATGACATTTTGTCTCTCAGGAATATTGTGACAAAGGCACTAGAGAAAAATCTTGGGACAAACATGGTTCTCAATGTCATTTTATCATTAAATGGTCAAGCTACACTTCTTGAAGTCATTCAGGTATCAAGGGAAAATACTTGTAAGACAGTCCTCTCTTGTGTGTATACCTGGTAGTATTCCCAAACCCAATCTGCATTATGGACCCTTAAAAATGGGCATGCATGGTAATTTGTGATTCTAGAAGTAGTCAGTGTCAAATATGCATTGACTGCCATTGAGACTACAGTCTAAATTGTCCGTGTAGTCTTGTTATAGGCATATGAGGGTTTTCTTTTGAACCTTTCATGTATAATAAGATGGAAATATGCTGTGTTCAAAACAGTCCTCAGATGTGTGTTTGAGGATAAGAGATCTTAAGAATTGAATATGCTATGCTTTCCTGCTTTTATGCTAAGACATCCCTTACAAAAATCACTAAGAAATTATGGCAATACCACATGAGGCAAAACATCCTAACCCACTAGAACATTTAAAATCATAGTAGCTGTAATGTCACATGAGGTGACAATTACTTCTTAACAATTATCAGTGCTCCAACAACAATCCTGTAATTGTTACCGTGTCCTTGAAAAAGGAATATGAAAAAGAGAAAGCATATAAATTAGTAATGCAACAGACAGTTTGCTCTACCACAGTACATTCTCCCCCTTTCCTTCCCTCAAGTATTATTATGGGCCACTTAAGCCATACCTTGATTCAGGGAATAATTCAGAATTTACAGAATTTCAGGAATACTCACTATATGTACACTTCAACCATGAACAATTCTTGAACTTCTTCCTGTGTTGACCATACCAACAAAATGATGATAAACCAGAATATCAATTTTTTTTCTAAATTTCAAAGTTGATCATAAATGTCCTTACTATGCAAACTACAAATCCATATTTATTAAAATTGTTAGGGGCTCCATTGTTCCCCATGTCAGCTCATACAGGAAAACTAAAGTGAGTTATGAATCCCCTTTTTTACTTAATAGTACATGAATGTAATTTGTCTTATTTTGTGATTTAGGATCTTGTGAGCAGTTACCTATGTAGGAAGAATTTTGCTCTTGAGGATTCAGTGAGTCACTGTACTTCATGACCTGTCTCTGATAAACAAATACTGGATAATGTATTTGTTACTTATTATATCAACCAATCTGTGCATATGAAAATTGCTCAATTCATTGTATCACTTTAGGAATCATGTACACTACCTGAATACTTACTGAGGTCTGTGTACCCAGTCCAGTATGGGAACACTTGCTATTTTGAGAGGATTCCTGAAAGCATTCCAAAGTCAGTGACAAAGTAACATAACACAAGCAATATTACCTGTATCTCTGTATAAATTCCTATTCCTGTGAAAAATAAACACATAATACTTGTCTATAAGATCACACAAAATACCAACCAAACTCTTGACAGAAATGTGAGGAAAATACTCATGTTTTCACTAATGATTACTTACTTATCTCTGAAATTTTGAAGACCTTTTACAACAGACAGTGGCATTTTATTCTTTCTTAGCAAGAGCTAAATATAAGAATATACCTGCATGAAAACATGGCAATACCAGTAGAGGCACCACTCAAACCTATGGGATGATGAACATCATATGAACTGCTCTGTACTATTGTCAGTGGAGTGGAATTAAGGTTTTCATATGAATAAAACCTAGACTTTTATTCACAGATTTTGTGCTTCTTGAAAGTTCAGACAAAAGAATTTTAAGAGTATTTATGAGGAAAAAGTCTGGCAAAGATTCTATCTGGTAAGGAAGGAAGGTAGTGGTGCATAGAACAGCACATAAATGCACATCAAGTTGAGTGCATTTGGGAAGTTAAGGCAGAAGTGTTAGTTCTTACATAAAAAGTTCTTTACATGAAGCAACAAAGGTTAAAGACCTTAGCTTAAACCTATTTTGTGGTTGTGGTTTTGTATTAGTTCCCTCGTAGCTTGTAATCATTCTGTAGTTGTTGTTTTTTAGTATTTAGACATTATACAAGTATGAAAGCCTTGTATCTTGGAAGTCATACAAATAAAAGGGTCCTGGGACAGGGCTTTCTATATTTTATAACTTAAGGGCATATTATGCCTGAAAGTATTTATACTTTAGTCATTCTTTGTTGTAGGGGCAGACTATTCAACAAGGACAAGTTCAGAGGAATTTTAGAGGAATTTTATTGCTCTTGTTGTTTAGTATATGCTGTAACTTCTTGGGATTTGAGCTAGAATGAGTGTATCCAATGCATTCTTCAAGGCTTCTTTAGTGCAAGAGTTTATTTTATAACCCCACATTCTTACTTATATTGATTCCATGCTACTTGTCCCTATTTTACCACTTTTATTTTCCCCTCAGTGCCTTTTTTCCTTAATCTTAAGAAGTCATGGAAGATTTATGGTCTATTGTTAATAGCTCTTTTCAGTTTAAAAGAGGCCAGGCACTGGTGGCTCATGCCTGTAATCCTAGCCACTTCCTCAATAGAACTCCATCAGCCCAGCAACTATGAGGACTTCCTCAGAATTCCATTATCCCAGCAACTATGAGAAAGAATGGAGAAATGGAACTACATGAAATAAAGTGTCTGCACAACAAAATAAATGGCCTCTAAATGAAAAGAACACCCACAGAGTGAGAGAAAACATTTTCTAGCTACACATCAGACAAAGGACTGATAATCAGAATACACAGAGAGCTCAAAAAACTAAACTTCCCCAAAATCAATGAACAAATAAGGAAGTGGGCAACTGAACTAAACAGAATTTTTTCTAAGGAATTAATCCAAATATCCAAAAAACACAGGAAAAAATGCTCACCATTCCAGGCCATATAGGAAATGCAAATCAAAACCACACTAAGATTCCACCTCACACCTGTTAGAATAGCCGTCATCAAGAACACCATCAACAACAAACTCTAGTGAGGATGTGGGGGGGAAATGGAACTCCCTTACATTACTGATGGGAATGTAAGCTAGTACAATCACTTTGGAAAACATTTTGGAGGCTACTTAAAAAGCTGAACATAGATCTACCATACGATCCAGCAATACCACTCCTAGGGATATACACAAAGGAATGTGACTCAGGTTATTCCAAAGGCAGGTGCACACCCATATTTAGTGCAGCATTATTCACAGCAGCCAAGCTATGGAAACAGCCAAGAAGCCCCAGAAGATCAAGGAAAATGTGGTATTTATACACAATAGAATTTTATTCAGCACAAAGAAGAATGAAGTTTTGTCATTCACAAGTAAATAGATGGAACTGGAGAAAATCATCTTAAGTGAAGTTAGCCAGGCTCAAAATATCAAAAGTTTCATGTTCTCCCTCCTATGAGGATTATAGACCCAAAACAAATGCAGTAATATTATTGGACATGGGTCACACACTAAGGGGAGAACACATACAAGAGGAATAGGGAAAGGAATAGAAACCTGTAACTTGAATGTGGCTGATATTCTCCCTGTTGACTAGTGAATAAAGTAATCATAAATTAGCAGAGGCCACTATGGAAAGGTGATCAGGAAGTAGCAAAGAGGTCTGATAGAAATGAAAAAATATTGGTTACAATACACAAGTGCTTGGAAGCAATGCTAGGAATACTTCTGTATAGCTATCTTTATTGCAAAGTAACAAGAATGATATGTCTTATTATCTCTTATGTTTTCTCTTCAACAAAATTGAAGAAGCAGGTGGAACAGGTTCTGCCTGGAAGTGGGAATTAGAGGGGGTGGAGGCTTTGGGGGACAGGTGGCGCAAACAATGTGTATAAATGTAAGTAAATGTAAAAACAATAAAATAAAAGGAGGAAAAAAAAAGGAAGCAGAGATCAGGAGGATCACAGTTCAAAGCCAAGCAATTAGTTTGTGAGACCATATCTCAAAAAACCCATCACAAAATAGGGCTGGTAGAGAGGATCAAGGTGAATGCCCTGAGTTAAAACCAAGTACTGAAAAAAAAAAAAAAACAGAGGCATCACTACTGCCTAGCAAGGTACTGACAACAGCTTAGTTTGTTGAAGGATGACTTCAAAATTTTGTCCTGGGACTATCAGGATGGGATGATATTGGCAGTGTTATGTGTTGGAATCGAAGTTATGTGATATAGTATACAGTTCAATACACCATAAAAACAACTTAAAATTAGCAGAGTTGTAGGTATGTAAACAATAAAACAATTATTACAACATTTAAACACAAGTCCCCAGAAAACATGTTCTTAGAAAATCATTAATGCAGAGTGTACCGTTAAACATAGCATTGCTTTGGTTCTGGAGATCTTTCAAGTCTCAGGAGACATTGAGATAGTCGTGATATAAACAGAGCATGAAGTTTTAAAAAGGTGTTACTCTCTGTGTAACAATTAAAAGGTTAAGGATGATTATTTTGAGGAGTATTTGCTTTTTATAATTTTGAATTTAGGAGAGATTTCTCTTGAACTATGACATAGAAGGAATTTTAAGTAAAGGTGGTGAGGGATCATACACAGTTTTTAATGTTATTGAAGAGTGACAATGGAGGCTAAGTGATCATACCTGTTCAAAGCAGATCTTGTTTATTTATCACTTAATGCTGGTAATTCAGTAGGTTTTTTAACATCTTTTTGGATTATTTTTCTGTCTACTGAAGTATGATAATATATTTTCTTATCCAACCATGTGTTATGCAGGGCCATACTTTCATTTTACGTACCTATTATAATTTCGGTGAGATTTTTGTATTTAATTAGTGGTACACCAAATTAGTAGTTTGGAGTATTAAAACTTTTTGTAATTAGTGTGAGGGATTTAACCTAAAATTTTAGCAGTATTTCTTGTTCATTATGTCAGTATTTTTTTCATAAAGGTGTATTGTGAATTATTTGGAAAATTGTGTTTGATAAGCAGTTGTAGTACTCATTTAAAGTTGATTATAATTTTTAAGTATGTATTTTTAATTTTTATCTCAGATGATTGGAGAAACTAAAGCTTTGTGAGAGTGTGTATGTTTTGATAATGGTTGTTAATATGAATGGGTAGAAAGGTTTGGGATGTTGTTAAAAGACTTTTGTAAAGTTTTCTTAGCTGAATATCAATTAGTTTTGCTGCTCAGATATTATTAGGTATTTTAGTTTTAAATTTTTGTGGGGGGGTTTAGATTAGCAAAGTATTTATATATTGTATTGGGCTTTTGATTCCTATTTAGAGTTTGTAGTTTTATGGCATAATATATTTAAATAAATTTGGAATGTTTTTATACACTTGACACAAAATGTATACACTTCATGTATACAGGGATTTTTTTTTCAGCTTTACTACAGTTTTTTATTTTATTTTTTTATTGTTTTATTATTCATATTACAGGGATGTTTTTAACATGTCTGGGTATGCTTATTTAAAATGACTAAAAGTTGATATTTGGAAATAGAGAAATGTAAATGAATATATTTATAAAAATAAGAAAACTAACCAATATTTATACCAAAATATTATGAAAATTACAGAATATGCAGTGAATAAGAACTACAGTTTATGTAAAGGTTTTGTGGAAATTTTGCATTTGGTATTTGGGACATTAGGTAGATTGCAAGATGATTGGGAAGACACCACTTATCTAAACATCTTGCCTTAGTCATTTATGGCTGTGGTCTGAATTAGGTTTGGGCTTACTAGGGAATTGGCTTTGAGGAAGGAAATGAAAGGAGCTTCATGATGAATGACAACAGGCTCAGTCATTATTGTTCTGTAGCGTGTTTCTCTGTTTCAGACATGAGAATTTTTTTCATTTAAGCTTTTCTTGGAACTGGTGAGGATTTTTTTTAAAAGGTATATAGAGAGTATTGTGATATTTGTTATTTGTGGGCTCACTTGACTCAGAGGAATGAAATAGGATGGTTGATGTTTAGATGGATTCTGGCCCTTAAAATAAATAAAATATTTGTGTCTAATAATGTCCTTATTGCTAAATGAGAGATTATTACTGTACGGCATTGAAATATTTATATCTGTAGATGAGGAAAGGAGTAAAACTTTTGAATTTTGAGATTTCATGTGGAGATTTTTTTTTTCAGAAAGAGATCTAGGGATTTAACTATCTCACTATATTAAACCACAACTCTTAAAAAAACTTTATCAAGATATTTGTTACACAAGAAATACCTGAGATTTTAATAAGATATTGAAAGATGACTGTTTAAGGATAGATAGAAGGAAACATCAGATATGTTTAGTCTTCACGATCTGCCATCTCAGAAGTAGGTGACCTACTATCTCTCCACAGAGACAGACATTTGTTTTGGTTTGTCATTTTTCATGGCAAAGGTTGTATGCCTTCAGTTTAGGTGGTTCTTTGTGCAATTAAGTTTTTTGCTGTCTCTGATTCTTAAATTTATGTTTCAGGGAAATCAGCCAACTTTTTTGAAGGTATTTGTGTCTTTTATAGAGGGGGATTAAGTTTTGTGAGGAGTTATATTGGTGTTGGGATTTTTATTTTGATAATCAGTGGCATTCACATTGTAGATTGTTGTACTAGCTTACGTTAATAGTATAAGTGTGTTTAATTGTGGTAATTCCATAGGTGCATAAAATATTCTTTGAGCAAGTTTACCTATTATATTCCATTAATTCACCTACTTCTACAATTCCCCATTTTCTCAAATAATGTTTTTTAGGTTTCACTTTGCCATTTTCACATACATGTGTAACCTACTTAGAGGCTCTCTGCTCACCACTACCATCTCGTTTCCTCCTCCATCCTCTGATTGACTTCCCCTGACATTAAATGAGGAAAATTACAAAAAAGAAGCCCTGATATTTAGAAATAGAATCCCAATTTTAAATACAGATAAAACATGACTTCCTGTAAAACTGTTATATACAAATAGAAGAATGAAACAGGTGCCTTAAGCCACAACCTCTACCAAAGTGAATCTGAGATGGACTTAAGATTATATTACAAGTTCGAATACATTGAAATACTTTTGGGTTTTGGGGGGATGGGCAGGAGTGAGGTTTGAACACAGGTTCTAATTTCTCCATTGATTTCTTTTACACTCCTGTAACCTTATTAGTATCCTATTCACTGTAAGCCGGATTTCACATCTGACCCAAAATGTTGTTTTTGGTTTTTGAGATTGGTTTATGGTTATCTTTATGATGATTCCAAATTCCTTCTATTTTTCAGCATAAAAAATAATTGATACATTCATTATGGTTGAATAATATTCCATTCATATAATTAATTTCTTTATTCTTTCATTGGTTGCTCTGTGTCATTGTTGATTCCACAGCTTGGCAATAGTGAATAGTGCTGTGGTAAATGTGGGCTTCAGCTGTTGCTCCTGGGTGTCGATACATGATCCTTTGAATCCATGCCAAGAGCAGTTTAGCAGGGTCAATATCTATGGCTCTTTTTAAATTCTTTCATTGTTCTTTTTTTTTTTTTTTTGATGAGCTTCCATACTGGCTTGCATAGTGGTGACACTCCTTTCCATCCACAAATCAGTGTATGATTGACTCTTGTTGACATTCCCAATAAGAGTGAATGAGGTGAACCTTGTTGAAATTCTCAGTAAAAGTGTATGTGCAGCAATTGTTGACATTCCCAATAACAGTGTATGAGGGCTCTTTTTCCCACATCCTCAGAAGCATTTGTTGTTCTTTGTTTTCATAATTGAATTTGTGACTGGGGTGAAATGGATCTCAGTGTAGTATTGATATGCCTTTCCTCATTGCTAAGCAGATTGAAATTTTTGCTCACATATTCTTTAGCCATTTGATCTTCTGACAATTGTGTGTTAATTTCATTTGCCATTTATTCTTTAAATTTTATGTTCGTTTAATGTTTAACTTTTTGAGCTCTTTATAGATTCTGATAGTTAATCCCCTATTTGTTGAATCCCTACTCGAAGATGTTCTCCCAATCTGTATCCTTCTCTTGACTTTGGTAATTGTTTCCTTTGATGTGCAGAAGTTTTGTGTTTTTGTTTGGTGCAATCCCTTCTGTCAACTCTTGTTCATATTGAATGTGGAATTGCACTCTTGTTCAGAAAATGATTGCCTATACCTACATGCTCCAGTGCTTTCCCTAACTTCCCTTGGTTGCTTAAAAGATGGTGATGTGGCTCAAATGATATTGTGCCAGCAGCGCAAGCTGCAAGACCTGTGTTCAAATCCCATTCCTTCCTATCCCCTGGAAATACCCTGAAGCATTTCGATTTATTCCAACTTAAAATATATTAAATTCATCTCAAATTCATTTTTGTAGAGGGTGGGAATTAAGGCACCTGTTTCATTCTTCCATGTGTATATAACCAGTTTTGTAGGAAGTCATATTTTATCTATATTTAAAATTGGGTCATTAGTTCTAAATGTCAGGGCTTCATTTTTTGTTTTTTTTATGTTTCATATTTTGCTTTCCACAAATTATGTTTCTGTTAGTTAAAAGCCAAAAGGACAAATTATTAATTTTGAATATGAATTTGCATTTCAGTTATTATTGCCTCTTTTCATAATTTGTTATCAATATTTGGTATCGACTGGCTTGTGAAAGACATTTTCAAGAAGTTTGTCCTTTTTATGTTAAGGTAAATTTAGTATATTTTTAATATCTTTTTGGGATGTCATAGAGACAGAGTAATTTTTTTCCTTTTTAAGTAATAATGGTCTTTGGTATTGATTGTTTTCTGTTTTTAAAGGGACAAGTGATAATGTAACTTTTTAAGTTGAAATTGTACTCTTAACTGATCAGTTTAATTTGGGTCAGTCTTGGAATCCATGACACCTTTTAACTGATTTGTATGGATTTTTGACTCAAATATCATAGCATATTTCTGAGTCATTGCACAAGTTTTGTATTTATATCTAGAAGTATTGTCAACTGAAAAAGTGATTTGTAAACTGTCCAGGTTAAGCTAAAAGTAGTAGTTATACCTTTGAACATATTAATAATCTTTTGGGTCTTTGGAGAATCATTTGAGCTCAGCTTTATATTGAGATACATGGGTTAAAGAAGAAGCAATATACAATTGCATTATTATTTAGTTATTTGTGTTACTCCTTAGAACACTTGTTTTTTGTTTTGGGGTTTTATGAAGCTTTGGTATGGGATGCTTCAGTGTGGAATTATTTTGTTAAGAAAGGATAACAAAACTGATGCTGATATGCTAAAAATCTGATTGTGGAAGATCTGAGAAAATGCAGGTAAACAGTCATATGGTTAGGATTAAATGAAGTGGAGAGAGAGACTCTGGAGTATTGTGGTGCTAGTAAGAGTGGGAGAAGGTGATGCTTTTAGCAATCTTGTTCTTGTTGTTTTTGGTGTTTCAGGGAGCACCTGTAGTACAGGACATTTTCTTCAGGTTTTTTTTTGTGTACACAGTATTGAACTCAGGGTCTTTAACATAGCCAAGGACTCTTCCTCTTGAACCATGGCACCAATCATTTGGGTTTTTATTTTGTTTTTGTATTAACATGTCTCTAAGTTTGACTGAGTTGGTATAAAGTCTAACAATGTGTATTTGTGCATTTCGAGGCTTTTAAGTATTTTTAATAAAATGTATGAATGAAGAAATTAGTTAAATATGGTTTTTATTCATAGACCAAGGATTTTTATTATTTCATTTACATGGCATTTGATTTGTAGCAGAATTATTTTAAATAAAAGATTTTATATTTAATTTCTTAGTATACATTTTTGTAGATAATCTTGAGGAATGCTAAGTGGTTCACACTTCTAGTTTATTTTATTGTATGATTTTGTTGGAAAAAGAATTTGGAGGAAATGAATGAAAATAGATGACGGTTTATTAGAACTCTTTCTTAATTAGGTGCTCAAGACTATTGTGTTGATTTTTTCCCTTGTTTTCCATTATTATTATTATTAATTATTTTCATTACAAAACTTTCCAAGTGAGAACTTATTGCTTGCTAGACAAGCACTCTATAATTTGAGCCATTTCTCCCATCCCACCTTTCTGTTTTCACAAGGACAGGTTCTTAATACTTTAGACTGAAGTTATTAAATTTGTTTTTGTTGAGGTTATTGGAAAGTAGTTGTCTTGGCTATCATGGACAGGAATTAATAAATATAAGAGCTTTAAAATTAATTTTAAAGCATTAGTTTTTTCTAGAAACATTCACATTTTTGTATAAAATTTAGATGGAGTTAGCATTTCTGATTTTTCTGTCATATCTTTTAAAAAACAGATGTCTGATTAAAGGCCTGTTGGCAATGTGTTTTTCTCTTTTGTTTATAATCTTTGTCATTTCTTCAAAGGAGGGCAAAGAAAATAGCTCCTTGAGCTCAGGTGTGATTGGCAAATATAGTTCAAATTTTGCAAAGAATTTTAGATACACTTTTTTTCATGTGACTTTAAGAGCGTGGTATATTTTAGTAAGGGTGACTAAGATAACAAAAGTTTAAAATCACCTCAAACAGCATAACTACTTTTGTATAAGCCCAAAAGCAAAAGGAAGAAAGAATATACAAAGAGCCAACTACAAATATATGCACAAAACATTAGTGCCCCCAAATGCATAAAACAAGATATTCTGTACTTAAAAGAACAGAGAGTTCTAGCTAATAGGGGAATGATCTCAGTCCAAATGATCTCATCATCAAAACATCACTAACAAACAGAACATACACAACACAAATTAACAAATATATCTTAGACCTAAACATTATCATGAACAAAATGTACATAACAGATATTTATAATGTCTTCCATCTTAATGCAATAATTTGCACATTTTTCTCAGCAGACCATGGAATGCTTTAGAAAATAGATCCTTCCTGGGCCTTAAAAATATTCCCTGTGTCCTAATACACAAATGGAAAGAAATTAGAAAATAATGCCAAGGAAACCCAAAAAACCATTCAAGCTGATGGACATTGAAGAACACACATTTGAACAAGTGTGGGTGAGTGAAGAAATTAGGGAGATGTTATACAATTGTGGTTCATGATAAAAAGGCATGTGTTTAAAGTTTTTCCTAAGCAAATCAAAGGCAAAAATATGACTTAAATCCCTAGTAAAAGATCCTTCTTAGGCAATTTATAATTTTTAAAACAATAAGCTCTAAAATAAAAGAAAAGAAGAGACTCTTGTTAGATATAAAGATTATGAAAGGCATTTATGGCTAGAATTTTGACATGCTGACAGGTTGGGTGTAACTGCAATGATTGAAAAATATAAGTGAAGGGCGGTGGAGGTAAAAAAGCTCTTAATATTTTGCTTCTTTCCATCAATAAAGATGAAAGTAAAAATGGACCCAAAGGTTAGATTTCTGCCATGAAAGTTTGGTGTCTACAGTCTGTAAACTTGCTGTTGGGGAATTATTTTTCAGATGTTTATAAGTTCTTGTGTCATGTATCTCAGATTGGGGAGGTGAGTGGCACTGTTGTTAAGAGCTCAAACTTTTACGTATTAATTTCAGTAGGGATGGAAATATCTTTGAAGACTAGGAATAAGTCATGTGTCACAACAGGAACTGGGCTCAGAAATGAATGCTTTTGAAGTCTGACTTCTCTTGAGTGTTAACCAAGTTGCCACATGGCTTACACTGGGAATCAGAAAGAACATAGCAACACCATGTCAGGCTCTATCTCCTCACCTATCAGATTATTTAAAATCAGACTGCTTCCACTTTCATGTGTAGTTTGCCCCTTATTTACTGATAACCAAGGTTTTGTCTACAATCCCCTAGTATTCACTGTGCTCTCATGAATGCAATGGAAAAAAACATAAAAACTGTGTTTCAGGCTAGAGTTTTCTCTAGCAGGACACACACTTCCTTTGCCCATGACCACTGTGAAATGGTCTTGAATTGTCACTTAAACTATACCTGGATCATTGTCCACTTCAGAGTTAGACAGAATTTCAGAATCATCTATCATTCCTACAGTGTAAATATGGAAGACATCTTGTTTCTTCCTGTGTCAGCAGATCACCAGCAGTAATAATGAAACAAGATGCTATAATTTCCACAGCATTGAAAGTTTCAACAGAAATTTACTGACCAGAGAAAAGGTAATACATCATCTTCATTAAACTGCTCAGGCTAAAAGAGTTCTTATTGGAACATGTACATCAAAAGCATGTTAAAAGAGACATTAGTTATTCCTCAGCTTTGTAGATGAAGATAAGATCTCTTGCACTGAGATTTGGGCTCAAATTAGTGTTTAACTATTTTGAGGATATTGCAATCTTAAGGATGTTTGAATTTGGAAACTGATTACCTGATTCTAGAAAGACATCATGCAAAACAAAGGTTTAAATGTATCATTAAACATACAGTATGAAATTCCCAAGTCATTTCATCAATTAACAATTCACCTATAGTAGCTGCACTCTTTCAGAGATCCACTGAGAGCCTTGTGAAAATGCTCTTCCTCTATTGAGAAGATGAAAAAAATTCAACCCTGATCATCATAGAGATGGACACAATCCAAATTATATTGTGCCTCTACCAATATGAGCATTAAGTTCACATTGTCTCTCAGCAATCATGCCAAGATATGTAATGATTCTTAGAAATATTAAGGAGCTATAGATGTTGGATACATGTATGGTTAAAAAGCCTGTAGAAATGAAAGAACCTCATAATTAACTGTTAAATACCTCTGAAAATAGGAAGAAATCCAACTGATGAATGTGGTTTAACCTCTACCTATACACTACCTGATATGCAACAAGGAAGCATTTATAAAAATTGATAACACCAGGTTAGTCCCAGTTCCCACATCTGTCTGAAAATTGAAGGTGAGATAATGTTCACTGTGTTGTCAGAAGTTCATTACACCCTAGTTATTAGCAAGCTTCTGTCAAGAATCTTTTCTTCTTTTTTCAGTGGTTTTATTAGAAAACACACATGAGCATTTCTCAGGATACAACTGCTCTTCAGGAACATTAGAATTATTATGTGCATAAAGTCATTGTTATGGAAGTCTTGAGCTCTATCTAGACATATGAATTAATGTGATATTGATGTTATCTGTAGGAGGGGCACTCATTTCTTGTCTGGATACCACTGAAAACTATCCTTATTTCGGGCATTAAATGGCCACAGCAATGACAGGGAGTCAGAATATAATCATTCTCTCAATATTCTTGTGTTCAAAAAGCATGTTAAGTCACTAATACTCTTAATCCTTGGACATTACAATATACAACCATCCTGTAAGTATTGACTCATTCCAGGACAACCAAAATGCTTGACAGGAACAGTCAGGGTCACAGTTATCACTTACCTGTGGTTTTGGTAGGGAGAATTTTGTGCTGTCATGTAGGCCCATGCTGCCATATAAGCAAATATCAGCTGTATTCCATGTGAGGACTTTATTGATTCACTTTCAAGCTTGGTCTCTCTGTGTAAGAGACATCATTGCCAAACAAGTAGATAAATATTTAAAGCTACCTGTGTTCACAGTGACATCCTTGCTCACTTTATCATTTTGTGATTCTTTTTACATCACATAGATAATTCCTGTTCTCCACATAGCAACTCTTAAAGGACCAATTACTTTTTTGAAAAAAATCTAAAGATCTTACTTGGTCAAATTTCCAGACATGTACAACGTGAACATTAAGTGAATCCCTGCTAATTCCTTGATCACTGCCAGTATTAACTACACAGTATCTATTTCTACGGATACAAAAAAGTCTTATTCTCAATTAAAAATGTGAGGCATACATTCATGTTTTCACCAAGAATAGGCCACAATTTGGGAGAATCATAAAAGTACAAAAGCATTACTTAAAAAAAGGTGTATCTGAAAAAGGATACACATATGTGAATACAGCAACTCTACAGACTTATATATTAGGCAGGAAATACATAGGATTACTGAAAAATCATGGAAACAATGAGACACAAAAACACTCCTACACCTCTTGTGTATTTAGTGTCAAATGGTCTGTTCTACATTGGGATCACTTTATCACTTTAATGATATAGGTGTACCTCATTATTAGCAATGCTTGGTCAACAATGTTTAACAAAATACTCCATTATCTTTCAGAAATCCTGTGAGAAAACGTACATAAGTGTGTTCTAGGTCACAAGTTGCAGTAGTAGACCAATGATATGTTAAATTGAACTCTACCAATGTTGATGTACTCTTCATCTTTTATATGGATTCCTAGATTAATTGAAGATGAATTCTATGGCCTGGACATTAAGTCCAATTTCAATTAATACCTGCACAATATCTTACACTTACAAGAATTCTCAAGGCCACTAAAAATGACAGTGATCCAGAACACAACTGTGCCCCAATACACACTGGAATAATGTGTGCATAAAAAGTATACACACACAGTCCCTACAAACATTAATGTATCAGTCATTTCTTACCTAACCTTTCCAACAAATGGTAATGATGAGAAGGATTAGGGGTCAACTCAGATTAACCTACATATGTTAAGATATGTCCTCTAGCACCACTAATTTGGAAAAGGATTTCTGTTCTTGATGACTTTTTTGTTTCCCAGAGATACCTTCTCCTGTCTCAGACAAAATATCAGAAGGAGTTTTATGTCACACATAGTTCACAATGTCATTGTGTCATTAAATGTTCAAGCTATAACTACTTCAAAAATTTCAATATCAAGGTAAACTATTTGTATGACAACCCTACTTTCTGGAGAGCGCACATGCTAATAATCCTAAACCTTACCTCCATGATAGATCCTTTAAAAAGTGTCTGGATATAGATTTATGCTTCTAAAAGATGTCAGTGTGAAATATACATTAATTTTTATGGAGATTACAATCACTTCATACCTAGTTGTGTTGTTACAGACAGATGAGGGTTTTCTTTTCACATCTATATGTCCAAAAGGGTAGAAATATGTTATTACTTAAACAGTCATTGATGTGAATTTGAGAATAAGATATCTTAAATAGTGAATATGAGATCCTCTCATGCTTCTATGCTTAGAGATACCTTGCAAAAATCATTCAGGTAGCCAGGCAATGCCTTGGGAAGGGTAACCTCCTCACTAATTTGGACATTGTAAATCAGAATGTCTGCACTGTCACATGAGACCATAGTTACTTCTTAGCAATTACCTGTACTCCAAAAGCAATACTGCTGGCATTGCTGTGCCCTTGTTAATGGAATATGAGAGCAAAACATGAATCAGTTGTTCAGGAAATAGCCTGTTCTAGCAGGAGACATCCACTCCTTCCATTGCACCCAATCATTATTATGGGCCACTTAATCTCTACCTACATTCATGGAGTAATTCAGAGTTAACAGAAGTTCAGGATACCCAAAAATATCTATGCTGGAACCATGAATAATTCTTAATTTTCTCTCTGTGCTCCCCAAAATGGCAATGAATAAGGATATCATAAATTTTTCTGAATTTCAAAGCTAATCCTGAATTTTCTTGTAAAGTTTTCATTGTTCCTCAGCTCAGCACATGCAGCAAAAGTAAAGAGGGGTTATGAGCACCCTCAATTCTCTAATATTTCATGAATATAAGATGTCCTATATTGTGATTTAGGATCTTGTGAGCGCTTAACTATGTAGGGACAATTATACTATTGATGATCTCAGTGACTCACTGTAATTCTTGATGCATGTCTGAGAAACACATCTTGTAAAATAGATGTGCTGCTTTTCTCATCCTATCTATCAGTATGAAAATTCCTGACTTTGTTGCATCACTTTGGGAATCATGTACACTTTCCGAATACTTACAGAGGTCCATGTACTCAGTCTTGTATAGGAACACTTGAAAGGATACCTGTAAGCATTCCACAATGTCAAGGTGATCAACTCAAGGAATACTACCTGGATATGTTCTTACACCTGCACCCTGTGAGAAATGTCCTTCTCTACAAGGACACACAAAAAACCAAACTCTTGACAGAAATGTGAGTAACATACTCGTGTTTTTACCACATATATGGAAATGGAGGAAATATAGGATTGTATATAGCATCCATCAAAGAGAATATAATGAAAATTGATTTTTCCTTATGCTTTTGCAATAAAAGTTTAATCTTGCATTGTCAACAAGCATATAATAAAAATTGGCCCTCTCCTGTCATATTATATTTCACTTATAGTTTGAAAAGCATGTATACAAAAAGTTTTGGGAAATGTGTACCTTCTAATGATTAATTGTATATCTCGGATATTATGAAGTCCTCTTATGACAGACAGAGTATGCATTCTCTTCTCTCTCCACAAAAGCTAAATGATAAGAGTATAGCAGCTTAAAATATGGCAATTTAATTTAAATGGATACTGAACATCTGATGAGCTGCACTGTACTATTGTCAGTGGAGTGGAACTAACAAAGGTTTCACATGGGTAAAACTTGACTTGTTGTCCATGGATTTTTTGATTAACGAATGTGCTGGACAAAAGAATTTTAAGAATATTTATGAAATGAAATATTATGCTAGGTAAGACATAGGACAACAGGTAAATGCACACAAAGTGAAGTGCATTTGGGAAGGTAAGGCATAATTATTAGTTCTAAAATAAAAGGTTCTTTAAAAGCAGTAGCATAGGGTAATGACTTTAGCTTAATTCTAGATGGGAGGTTATATAATTTTGCTTTCTGGACACTTGCATTTTTTTTGTGTTGTAATAATTTGATTATTTTCCAAGCATGAAGGCATCATATCTGGGGAAGTCTTAACCAATCAAAAGGGCTGGTGACATGGCTTTAAATATTTCACAACTTTTAAGGGTATATTTTTGCCTAAAAGTATTGAAGCATCAGTTTTTTTTCATTCTCAGAGCACAGTGTTAAACATGGACAAGTTCAGAGAAATTTTAGAGAAACTTTTATTCATCTTGTTGTTTAGTATATATTGTAACTTAATGGGACCTCTGTTAGCACTAATGCATCTGTTACTTTCTTTGAGGATTATTTCATGCAATATTTTCTTTCATAATCCCCATCCACAGCTTGACTTGGGTTGATTTTGTGCTGCTTGTCCCTATTTTAGGCTGCCTCACATTTACCCTAAATGACTTTTGATCCTTCATTTTGAAGAGTCATGGAGAGTCTATGGTCTGTCCTTAATAGCCCTTTTCTGTTTAAAGAAGCATTAGTCCTGCCTAATAAGGTACTGACAATCACACCTTAGTTTGTTGAAAGATGATAGGCAAAAATTTAGTCATAGAACTGTCAGGATAAGATGATACCAGAAGTGTGGTGTGTTTTGTATTGGAAAGGAAATCATTTGATATATTAAAGAATAAAAGTCACCATAAACACAGCATACAAACAACATAGCAGAGTGCTAGGTATGTAAACATTAACACAAATATTACAATTTTTAAACTAGAACCCCCCCCAAAACCCTGACCTTATCAAATTATTCATGTAATATGTACAATTAGATATAGCACTGACTTGCTTCTGGAGATCCATCAGGACTATAGTGGCATTGAGATATTTGGAACATAAATACAGTATCACAGTTTATGAGGACATTTCTGCTTCTCTGGGGAGAATTTAGTATGTAAAGGACATTATATTTTGAAGAAAGTTTGGTTTTATTATTTTTAACTTTGAATTTAAGAGAGTTATCACCTAAACTGATCATAGAAAAACTTCTGAGTAAAAATGGTGAGAGATTATACATGTTTACTTTTTTAATGTTATTGAAGGGATAACAATGGAGAATAACTAATCATACCTGTTGAACACAAATCTTCTCTATTTATAATTTAAGGCTAGTTTTGTAAAGTCTTTTTGAATTTTTTATCTATGGAAGTCATTTTCCTATTCAAACTAGGGTTAGGCAAGGCTATAGTTTGTTTTTCCACAACTATCACACTTTTTATGAGCTAATCTATGAGGTTTTCCTGATTGTATTTAATTAGTGGCATAACAATCAGTAGTTTTGAGTATTAAAAGAGTTTAAAACTTTTAACCCATTCATTTAGTGTTTTCTCTTGTTCATTGTGTTGATGATTTTCCTGCTTTTTCATGAAAAGTTTTTCTGAATAAATTGGACTCCAATGTAAAATAACTAGAAGATATAGTCATTTATAGTTTTGAGTATAATTTAAAGTATTTATTATTAATGTTTACCTTAATTGACTGGGGATATGTTAAGATCATTTTAATTTGACAATGCATACATTTTGAAACCTGCTTAGTGGTTATGATTCTCTATGGTGTTTTATGTTTAGGATGTTGTGTTGATATAAATGAGGCTACTTTTAAACTATTTAACTTATTTTGATGAGTTTTGTCTATTAAGATATTATTAAAGTTTTAAGTGTACATATTTATATTGGCTATAGATTATTAAAGTTTTTATATGTTGTGTTGGGACTTTGTCTTCTACTTATAGCTTGTTGTTCAGCAGTATAATATATTTCAAAGGTGTGGGCTGTTTTTATATCATCAAGACAAAAGACTTTTAGTATACTGGGTTGTTTTTAATGTTTCTGGATATGATAATTTCAAATAACTACAAGTTGAAATTGGAACAACAGGAACATGGAAAAGTATATTCCTTATTAGGCTTACCTCTTTTCTTCAACAAAACTAGTGACAAAGGCAGAACAGTACCAGCCTGGAACTGTAGGGGGAAGGGGGAATATGTTGGGGGAAGGGACAGGGGGGAGATAAGACACAATGTATCCACACATGAATATATGAATAATAAAAAAACAGTTAAAAAATAAGAATGGGGGTGACTTCATGTATGATACATTTGACACATTGTTAGAACCTTTGCAAATGCCACAATGTACATCCACTCAGGACAAAGGAAAAAAAATTAAAAAGTTAAAATAAGAACACTAAACCAAAAACTGGCTGTAAGCATTTGAGCTAAAATGTTTATATGGACTAGGGAATAGATGTTGCAGGGTTTTCTAAGTTTTGTGTAAGGTTTTATTTCTTAATTGAGACAATAGGTGAATTATACATGGATTTACAAGGCAATAATAACTTTCTTAAACTTAGTCATTAAAGATTGTGGATCTGATTGAGATCCACAAGAGGAGCAATAAGAGAGAGCAATAAGAGGAGTTTCATAAAAAAATAAACATAGTCTAAGTTACTATTGCCTTTAGGGAGTTTTTGAATTTTAGATATGAGAAATGTTTTCATTTCCTTTTTCTAGTACTGGTGAGGATTTTTTTCTCATAAGGTTTTTCAGGAATGTTATATTTTATGTGTTGTAGATTCACTAGAGTCAAAGGAATGACATAGGATCATTGATAATTAAATGGATTGTGACCCTTTCAAGTACTGAAAATATTTGTGTCTAATAATGGAGTTAGCTATTCTGTTAAATGAGAAATTATTGTGGTAAGAAGTAAAAATGTTTATACTTTTGTGTGAGAAAAGTCCTGAAACTTTTGAACTTTTGAGATTTATCATTACACTGTTTTTTTTTCAGAAAGGGTCTAGGGATTAATTACAGCACAATATTAACCCACAAAACTTAAATGAAGTTTATCATAATTTTTGTTACACAAAAAATTACCTAAAATTTCTAATAAGATACTGAAAGATGACTGCTTAGGGCTATACCACTGGAAGCCTTGGGCATCATTACTTTTAAGATCTGCCATTTCAGAGGTAGATGACACACCATCTCTCCAGAGAGAGGGAAATTTGTTTTTGCTCATCTTTTTACCTGGCAGAGGTAATATGTACTCTGATATGTGAGTCTTTCATGAAATTAGATTTTCAGTTCCCCAAGTATCTTTATTTAGACTTTAGGGGTTATCTTTATACTTTTTTGGAGTTTTTAGGGATTATTTGTATAGGGTACTTAAGTTTGTAAGTAGTTTACTTTTTGGTTCATATTCTTATTTTGATAATCTGTGCATTTTTAACTGTGGACTTTTTATTACTTCACATTAGTAGTATAAATGGGATTCATTCTGACAATCCCATGGTTGCATATAGTGTACTTTGAACAAGTTTTCCCCCTGTATTATATACTATGAAATCCACCTGTCTACTACAACATACTCCCCTTTTCAAAAAAAAATTAAGTTTCACTTTGGTATCTTCATGGATGTATATAAACTACTAAGAGGTTCTATGCTCACCCATCCCTTCTCCCCTCCCATCCTCCTACGGATTTCCCCTACAAAGTCTGCCTTTTAACTCCTTTTACCTTATTATCGTCATATCATTGTAAGCCCAGATTCCACATCTGACCAAATAAGAGATTGACTAGTGGGATCATCATGATGATTCCAAATTCCATCCATTTATTCATATATAACATAACTGATTCATGCATTTCACATGAAGAATACTCCATTGATGTACACATAACACATTACCTTTATCCATTCATTGGTAGTGTGCACCATTGCTGATCCCACAGCTTGTCAATAGTGAATAGTGCTATGGTAAATGTGGGGTGAAACTGTTGCTCCTATATGTTGACATGAAATCCTTTGGATCCACGCCAAGATCAGTATAGCTGGGTCATTATGCAGGGCTGTTTTTAGATTCTTTTTTTTTTGTTTGATGAGATTCCATATGATTTCCATAGCAGTGATACTTATTTACATTCTTGATAGCAGTGTATGATTGATTCTTGTTGACATTATCAACAACAGTGGCATTTGTTGAAATCCCCAGGAAAACTGTATGCATGACACTTGTTGACATTCCCAATAACATAATACTTGGACCCCTTTTCCCTACATCCTCAGAAGCATTTGTTTTTCTTTGTTTTCTGGATAATTGACATTGTGACTGGGATGAGAGAGATTTCTGTGTGGTATTGAGATGCCTCTCCTACATGGCTAAGCATCTTGAAAAATTTTCTCATATTTGCTAGCTATTTGTACTTCTGAGAACTTTGTGTTCATTTGCCCATTTCTTCATTGGGGTGTTTGTACTTTTGATGTTTAATTTTTTGATCTCTTCGTTGATTCTGATTACTAATCCCTTATTCATTGAATAGCTGTTCAAATGTTTTCTCCCAATCTGTATGTTTCTCTTGACTCTGGTAATTGTTTCCTTGGATGTGTAGAAGTTTTCTGTTTTCATTTTGTGCAATCACCTTTGTCAGTTCTTGATCTTATTGATTCAGCAGTTGGGACCTTGTTCAGAAAATAATCTGGTTATTTTCTATACCTATGATTTTCATTGTGTTCCCTGTATTCCTCTTGCAGTTTTAGGGCTAGTGGTGTGCAAGTGTTAGAGTGCCTGCCTACCAAATCTGAGGCCCTGTGTTCAATCCTTAATACTATCACTCACTAAAAAAAAAGATGTTTCAATCTTTCAGGACTTACCTTAAGATATTTCATACACTTCAAATTCATTTTTTTAGAGGGTGGGAGTTACAGGACTTGTTTCATTTTTCTATGTATATACAACCAGTTTTGTAGGAAGTTAGTTTTTGTCTTTATTTAAGATTGGGACAGCTTATTTCTAAATAATTTGTCTTCTTTCTAGTGAAATTTTCCTGCTTTAACCTTTTCTTTTTAAAAATTATCTCCATTTGTTCAAACCTTGAAAAGACAAATTATTAATTTTGAATATGAGTTTCAGTTCTCATTGCCTCATTTTGTAATTTGTGATCAATATTTGGTATTGAGTAACTTATGAAGGCCATTTTCAAAGGTGTTCGTCTTTTTAAGACTTGACATTGATGTTTATGATTAAGAACTTTTCAGTTGACCTAAAATCTGAGTAGGATTTTATTTTTTCAGTATGCATTTTCATCTGGTACTTAAGAAATAATTAATGGTCTCATGTATTATTTGTTTTATGTTTTTATGGAGACAGATGATTATAACTTTTTAAGTTACAATTAACACTTTCAATTTGATAATTTAATTTGATTTGGTCTTGAGATACACTACTATTTTACTGATTTCAATGATCCATTTTTATGAGCAATTCTTTCCTTTCCTTTTTTTATTGTTGTGTAGAGTTGAGGTACATTGTGGCAATTACAACAGTTCTTACAATGTATCAAATATCTTTAACCCTAAAATCATAAGCATAGCCCCAAGTCAATGTCTATAATTTGTGTTCATATTTAGAAGTCTAGTTCTCTGAAAATGTGTTTAGTAATCTTTCCAATATAAGTTAAAAGTAGTAGTTATAGCTTTAACTTATTAATTAATATTATTTTAGGACTCTGGAGAATCATTTGGACCTAGCTTTATATTGAAATACGTGGTTTAATGAAGAAATAACTTATGGTTGTATTGTTATTTACTTATATGTGCTATTTTTAAGAGACATTTTATTTCTTTTGGGATTGTATCAAGTTTTACTGTGGGTTGTTTAGAATGGAGTAATTTTATTAAGGAATGGAAATGAAACTGAGGCTGGTACCTAGAAGTTTGATTATGGATGATACGGGAGTTGGAGTGTAGGGGAACTATGCCCAGGAATAGATGAAATGTAAAGAGAGAACCTGGAGTATTGGGGTGGGAGTAGTTTGTGTTTTATGGAAGTTTATATTGTTTTTGATATTTCAGGGGGCAACAGCAGTACTAGATGTCTTGTGTAATCATAAGTGTACTCTGATTTTGCAAAGAACTATATATACACATATATTTACATATACCTATACATATATAAATATGTGTACATATACATATAAATATGTTTCATATGAATTTATGAGACAGTGAATGGGATATTGTAGCTAAGGCTAACTACACTAAAATTGTACAATTATCACAAACAGAATAACTCTTAGCATACAGTAACAAGGCAGAAGGGAGGGAGAATATACTAAGAGCCATAATAAACATATGCACCAAAAATCAGTGCCCCCAAGGTCACACAACAAGTGTTACAGAGCTTAAAGGAATACACACATCCATTTAATACAATATTGGGAGATTGCAACATCCCACCCTCATCAATATACAGAATCCACACATCAAATTAACAAAGGGATCCTAGAACTAAACAATACCATGGACAAAATGATCTTAGCATACATTGATAGAAAATTCAATCCTACAGCAATATATTGCACATTTTACTCAGTGACCGAATGAACTCTTTTGAAAATAGATTACATCCTAGGTCATAAAAAAACCTTAGCAAAAATATCAAAATATTTCCCTGTATCTTAATAAACCATAATGGAATAAAATTAGAAATCAGAGACAAGGAAAACTGCAAAAGCCATTCAAACTGATGGCGAATGAACAATACATTATTGAACTATCAACTGGATATTCAAAAATTAGTAAACAAATTATGTAATTGCAGTACATGATATAAATGCATGCACTTAAAAATTTTGTCTAAGTTAAGCAAAATTAAAGCAAATATATTAACTAAAATCCCTAATAAAAGAAACTAGTTAGGCAATTTATAATTTTTTAAATAGTAAGTTCCAAAAAGAAAATGAAGATAAACTCAAGTGTCTTGATGAAGATGAAGAAAGTCATTAGAGGCTGGAGTTTTGACAGACGTATAGGCTTTGTGTTAGTTGGAGTAATTCAAAAAAATTAAGGAGAGTGAGGTACAGGTAAAGAAGCCATTAATATTTTAGTTTCTTTCTGTCAATAAAGGTGAGAGCTTTCTGCTATGAGAGTAAGATGTCTGGGTAGTGTAAACTTGCTGTTGGGTGATTTTTTTCAGATGTGCATAAGTTCTTTTGTCATGTGTCTCAGATTTTCTCTGCCATATGGGGAGTTACGTGGCCCTGGTATTGGGAGACCTACCATTCATACACTCATTTCAGGAGAGATGGGGATGTTTCTTGAAGCATAATGAATGAGGCATGTGCCAAAAAGGAACGTGACTGAAAATTTGCTACTTATAAGTCTGACTTCTCATGTACATTACAGCAGAAGCCACATGGCCTCCATTGGAGAGCAGAAGAAACATGGAAATACCTTGCAAGTCACCTCCTCCTCACCTGTCAGGACATTGATTAGCAGATTGCATCCACTTTCATTTTTAGCTTACCAGTTACTTACTTATAACCAAGATTTTGTCTGCAATCTTTGATATTCACTGTGTTCTCATAACTGGAATGGGAAAAATCAAAAACTGTGATATAGGGTTCAGTTTTCTCAAACAGGACAGGTTTTCCTTCCTTTGCCCATGACCACCCATTATGAAGTATCATTTAAACTGTACCTAGAATAATGGACAGAATTTCAGGCATCCATCATTTCTAGATTGGAAATATGAAGATACCTTAAGTTTCCTCATGTGTGGGCAAATCAGCAACAGTGACAATGAAGCAGTATATCAAAATTCTCTCAGTATCACAAGTTTTAACACAATTTGCTGACAAGACTAAAGCCACATATTCATTAAAATTTTCAAGGCTACAAGTGTTCTTATCAAAGTAAGTGCCTCAACAGCATGTTAAAGGAGGGTTGGGAGCACCCTTATGCCTCATCATAGTAGATAAACATAAGACATCCTATCCAGTGATTTATGAGAATATCAGTGCTTAACTTTTTAGGACACATTTTATTCTTGTTGATCCCTGTGAATAAGTTTGATTTCTTTATCTGTCTCTCAGAAAAACAACATGCAAAATTAAATTATTACATATGTCATTCCACACACATTCAGAACTTCCAAAATCACTCATCAACTTATGATGCATTCACAGTCTCTGCATACTTACAGAGGTTCACCCATAAAGCCTTCTGGAAAAACTCTTATAAGAGGAAACCTGCAACAATTCCAGCCTCAAAACCTAGGGTAAACACAATCAAAAGTATATGGAACATTTTTTATACCTGTACCTATATGAGCATTTATTTCCCATTTTCTCACAGGAAACCACAATAATATGTTTTGCTTCCGACAAACGTTAGTGAGCTATTAGGAGATGAAGGAATGTAGGATAAAAAGTTTGGGGAAGTAGAAGGGTCTCAATGATTTATTAAACATATCTGAGAACAGGAAGTTATATAATGATTGAATACATCATCACATCATACCCGTAACACAGGTGAAATTGGAATATGCAACCTGCAAAAGATACGGTGAAACTGGTCCCAGCCTCCTCAGGTATCTGCATTTTGATGATGAGGTGATTTGGACTGTGCTATCAACACTTAATCACTCAACTGAATATTAGCAAGCTTCAGTCTAGAATCTTTCCTGCATATTTGGGTTGTCTTCTATGAAACTTGAAGAAAAAAATACATGTTCATGTTTCAGGATTCAATTTTTCTTCAAGGACACTTGCCCACTGATGTGGACAAAATCATTATTAATGGACATGTGAGCTCTAACTGGATACTCCTTATCCAGATTCATGGTATCAGCATGAGGGTTATGATTTCTTCTCCAAAGACATTTTCAACATAATCACTCTCTCAAAGGAAAAATGCCTCACCCTGTCCTCTCAGGACTATATCAATGACACACCAGATCAAAATAATCATTCCCTCCAAATTCATGATGTCAAAATAAAATTTTATGCCTCTTGAAATGTTGACTCTTTGGTCACTAAATTAGTAATGGTCCTGTTGTTTGATCTGGGCCAGGACAAGCCAAAATATAGAGTTTTGGAGCCACAGTCATCCCTTACCTGTATTTTTGATGTGCAGATGTTCTGTGCTGTCACATAGGCCCCTGACAGCTTGTACATGAACATCAGCAGTGTTCCACTACAGGACTTTATTGACTCACTCAAAGGCTTAGCGTCTCTCTGGAAGAGGCATCATTGCAAAACACTTTAGCAAAAGCCTGATGCTACCTGTGGTCTTGGTAATATACTAGCTTTTTTATCCTCTTAGGATACAGTCATACCACCTTAGTCTTCATAAACAGAAATATTAAAGAGACATCTTACTCTCCAGAGAAAAATCTAAAGATATTCCTTAGTCAAGACTGCAGGGATGAACAATTTGTGGGTCCTTGCTAATGCTTTTATCACTTGGAACATTAAATACACAGTTACTGTCTGTATAGACAGAAAACATCTTACTATTGATTAGCAATTTGAGCATGTATTTAAGTTTTTATTACAGATAGGCCATACATACAGGGAAATACAAGAATGCAAAAATGTTCTTCAAATGAATACCTGAAAATAGTAAGTGTCACATTTCAGATGAATGAATGTGATACCTACTGATCCCTGTATTTTAGGCAAGACCTACACAGAATTAGTGCAAAACACATGACAAAAACCATACATACAAACCCTGTTCAACCTGAGAAATTTTGAGTATCCAATGATCTGCTTTGTACTTGGTCCACTTTATCACCTATCTTTGTTGTTAGCAATGTTTGGTCAGCAGTCTTTCAGGAAAGTCTCTATTGTTTTTAAGAGAACCTGTGAGAAAACATGCACAGATGTGATGAAGGACACAAGTTGCTCTACTAAGATGCTTATATATTAGTGCAAACAGCACCATTTTTGATATAACCTTCAACTTGCATTGATACATGGATCAATTCTTGTTGAACTGAATGGCCTCAGATTCCTTCTATTCTTAATTGGCTCCCAACAAATATCCTATACTTACAAGAAGACTCAAGGCCAATCAAAATGACAATGATCCAGGACAGAACATATCCCAATACCCACAGGAGAGGAACAACACAAATTTTTTCCAACAAATAAAAAATGAAAACTTATGGTCACTACAAATGGTAAGGAATACAGTCATTTCCTACCTGAGCACCTGTAACAAATTTTGGTGCCACATAGGATTAGGGACAACTTCATATTAATTAATTTATATATATATGGTTCAGATTCTATGGTAAGATTTTTACTCACAGTACCACTAACCTGGATAAAAGAAATGCTTCATTTGATGACATTTTTATCTTCCAGGTGTATCCTTACTTGTCTCAGACATATAGATAAAAATACCTTCAAACAAAACTGGTATGTACACAAGGAAAAATAAAACAAGCCCCTTAAGTCCCACCCTCTACAAAAATGAGGTCAAATTGTTGGTTTTTGTGCACCTAGACTGATTCCAAAGCTTGGCTATTGTGATTAGTGCTACAATAAAAGTGGATGTGCAGGTGTTTTCCTTTATGTTGATTAACAGTACTTGGATCTATGCCTGAAAATAGTATAGCATGGTCACTATATAGAGCTATTATTAGTTTTGTTATTCTTTGTTTTTTGATAAGCCTCCATACTGATTTCCATAGTGGTAGCACTTGTTTGCATTTCCAATTACTATGTATAGTGTTTCTTTCTCTGCACATCCTAACAAGAATTTATTGTTTGTTTGTTTGGTGATTGCCTTCCTGACAGGAGTGGGTGAGATGAAATCTCAGTTTGATGCTAAGTGTTCCTTTGTGTTGAAATAATGGACAGAAATCTGTATTGGTTGAGGTGGATTTGAGTGAATAAATATATAACTTTTGAAAGACTAATGGTAAGGGGTGAAGTTGTCTTTTTTTCCAGCATATTTATTATTTCTTAAGTTAAATTTAGGATGAAATAGCTTTGGAGATTTTTTTTATCAATGTAATAAAGAAACAGAGATGTGTGTCCAAAGCAATAGTTGCTGATTATGGCCCTCCTGTGTAGGCAATCTTGGTCATCTCATCAGAGGAGGTATATGGGAGAGACCCTATCCCATGAGATCCTCTGTGTGGCAAAATGGTTTGATTTTGCAAAGAATTTTTCTATACTTTTTTGATTTCATATGAGTTTAATAGCTATTTGTGGTTACATTTTAGCTACAGCTGATGAAGATAATAAAATTTTAAAGTAAAATGGACTAGTACATCTATCCCAGTACAAATAAGAAGGCAGGGGGAAGAGAGGAGGTATGGCTCAAGTGGTAGAGTGTCTGCACTGCAAGAGCAAAGCTTGGAATTCAAACTTCAACCCCATCAAAAATAAAACAAGAATACAGATGGGAGAGAGAATATACCAATAGCTAACAATTTTTACATTTTAATCCTCTAACTATTGTTTATGATAGCAAAGTTTTGTGTTTAAATGTTTTTGCTAAGTTAAGCAAATCTTAAGCAAAACTATGACCCAAAGTCCCTAAGTAAGAGAACCTAGGTAGATAATTTGTAATTTTGTTTTCAAAGTCAGCTCTAAAAAGTAAATGAAGAAAACTTGTGAATCCTCATGGTTTTTAAAAAGAATAAAGTCATTGGTAACCTGAAGCTTGGCAGACTTAGAGGCTTGGTATTAGGTGGAATGATGAGAAGGTTACAGGAAGAGTGAGTTGGAGATAAAAACTTCCTAATATTTTAGCTTCTTGCTGTCAATAAAGAGCAAAAAGGATCATGAAAATAGGTTTCTGTCATGAGAGTTAGATTTTTGGGTCCTGTAAATTTGCAGTTTAGGACTTTTTTTTCCAGAAATATGTTAGATATTGTGCCATTTGTTTCAGATTATCTCCAACTTGTGTGGAGCTGAGTAGCCTGAGTATGGAGAGGCAAACCCTTCACAAATACCGTGTCCTAGCCAGGAATGTTTCTTGCAGCCTAGGTATGTACCTAAAAGGTATTTTGAATAAAAAGTGTACTGCTTATGAAAACTAAAGTCTCCTGAGAATTATTTATATGCTGCAGGGATTCCACTGGGTCACAGAATGAAATCTTCTATATCTACTTGGTCAAATTTATAGATTCCATCCAGATTTTTTTACTTGACCTATCTCAGCCACTGACAAAATATTTAAACTCTAATAGAGGCTTATCTTTGGAAATGCTCAGATGAAGCTTTCATTTTACAAAAGGCAGATTCTCACAAACAGTGTAAAGAGTGGGTGAGTCAAAAAGTAGATATAAAATTCTTCATAAAGAAGAAGAAGAAGAAGAAAGAGAGACAGACAGAGAGAGAGACAGAGAGACAGAGAGACAGAGAAGAGGAAAAACAAAGGAAATTTAAGACTGATACTCATTCTGGATGATGCAAAGTACTACTACCTCCTGGTTGATTCACATAACTCCTGTCACTGGAGATCTGTTGAGGAGGTCTTCATACAGGAAAAAAACTCAGTTCATTACTGATGATTTTTGTAGTTCTTGAAAGGGTCATAGTAAAGAAGTCTAAGACAATTTACAAGGGAAAAGACTGGCAGAAAACACATTACACAAATAAGACAGAGCAGGAAAATGCACACAAAACAGAATGGAATACAGATGTTGGAGACTTAAGGAGTTCTTTCATCTAGACCATTTACATTAGCTAAAAGTGTTTAGGGAATTAGGCCTAAAGTGTTTCAGAAAAGTGATTCCTTTCCTGTGTTAGAAACCTTGTAGCTTTCAATCATTTTGAACTTGTAATATTTTAATGTTATTATCCAAGCATGGAGACATTGGATTTTGGGTGATCTTACCAAACTAGGGCATTGTGACATATGTGCCTAATTTCTTTGTTATTTTGTTGTCATGGTTTCTTTTTATCATCAAAATAATTGGTATGAATTGCATTCATAGTTGCTAGGGAATAGGAATCATCTGGGACAAGTCAGAGGCACTGTAGAAACATTGGGTTGTTTTGACTACATACTGTAAATTGGAAGAGGGTTGTTCTGAGAAGGAATTCATGTATATGACTTCACACACACCATTTAATAAAAAGTTTACCTTTATAGTTGCAGCCTCTGATTACGTGTTCCTTTGGAGCCATGCCACTTATTCATATACTAACCTGCAGCCATATGATCACTTTATCACCCACCTGGTTACTATGAAATCTCTGTGAAGAATCTTCCTAAGCTTTTTGGGTTCTCTCATAGGGAACCTGAATAAAGCATAGAATATTTTCTTTCAGTGTACACTTGCTGTTCAAGATACTTACCAAATTGACCTGCTCAAAGTACCTCTTAAGGGACACTTGAACTTTACTTGAATACGTGGATTAATTGGAAGTTTACAGTATCACCAGGACAAGCCATTCTCTTTTCACCTAACACCTACAAAAAATTTTGGGTTAACTTCTGTGCCATGATGACAGTGGAAAATTACATTATTCCCTCAACATTTTCACATTCAGCATAAATGTTTTCTTTTTTATTAAATGTTTAAAACCGTGGTAACTGCAATTGCTAAAGGTTTTATCCTTTTTTACCTGAGCCACTGAATCTAAACCACATTGAAAAGAAGTGGTATAAATACTGTCATCACTTGACAGACTTTTAAAAGGCAGATGTTCTATGCTGTTACTTAGACCCACCTCAACCTGTATCTCAATACCAGCCATGATCTGTTGTGATGTTATGGTATGTCAGCTAGTACATATCTAGAACTAACTGTGTTTGTGGTATTTACCTACTTGTCCTCACATACCAAGTTTTTAGCTATACTTAATGAATAATATCTTGGGATCACCAAGCTCTCTTTCTGAGAAACTGCAAGAAAACATCTATAAATGTATTTCAGGGTACATGTGGGTTGGCCAGGACACTTACCTATTTTCTTGACCACTGCCATCCACAAAGTACACTTTAACTCTACCTGGATAGAAAATTAATTCTAGGTGACCTCAGTTGTTAGACATCATCCTTTCTTGACTAAGCATCTGTAAAATATCCAGTGCTTACAACCATGCTCAAAGTCACCAAAAATGACAGTGAAACATGAAATAACCAATGCCTCAGCAAACACAGTTTTAACATGAATTGTTCAATCATACAAAAACTGAAACTCATGTTCACTACAATCACTAAGTAAACTGCAACTTCTTACTGAGGACTAGGAACAAAAGTATAGTGACATAAAAGATTAGGGCCCACATGAGCTTGTCCTAGAAACCTAACTGATGGCAACTGTAGATGCATAAAGGACAACAGACAGAAGACCAAATATGCACAAAGCTGGGTCCAGGTAGGCTGGGTGTTCAGATGGAGACACACCAGCTTCTTCCACCTCCAGTGAGTTTATTATAAACAGAGGCAACATGAGGTGGAGAGGCATTTCTCAGGGGAGGGGGAATGACACTGTAATCCCCAGGAATAGGAGGAACCTTTGACAGCTTCTTTCTGAACATAAACATCATAGGAAAAACAGCTGTACTGCATCTTGCCCACTTCTGTAGTGGAGGCTGTGCCAATCAAGCATGCAATGCAAATACTGGGCATAACTATACTTGGTCCCTTCTGCAGTTTGGGGCTGTGTTGAACTCAAACACATAGCTTATTCAATACACCTGTAGGCTCCCAACAGGGATGCAGTTATCATTGGTCTATATACATGATGGTCAGATTTAGGCCAAAATAGCACTACCATAATACAAGGGATGACCAACATGAGGACCATTTTTGGCTAACTGGGATGAATTCATCTTTCTCAAACAACACATTATGGATATTCTATGTGGCACAGGTAATTCCCAAGGTCATTGTATCATTTCAGGATCCAGATATACCAGTTGTAGAATGCCAAGGACAAAGACTTGGAAGAGAACTCTTCCTCTCTTGATAGTTAAACTGCCATTATTACTGCCTTACATAACTACAAAACTGCTTAGGTCACCTTTGAGCATTTAATACTATGTGCTTGAATCATGCATTACCTATATCAAAGATACAGTAGCATGAGGCTGGACAATGCTCTTATGGATATATGTGGGTTTTTTTGACTGCTTCATTATCAATAAGAGGGGGAAATATGACAATGTTCCCAACATTCTGCAGATGTACACATGACAGTAAGAGGTATTAGAGATTGAATGAGCCATCTTGTTGAACTGGTACACAACCTAAGACAATATCAGAAACAAGCATAAAAACATGGCAATACTCTGCGGGCACAACCTCTTCACCCATCTGCATATTTAAAATCTAACATGTCACATGTGCAGTTTGTGACTTACCTAGCAATATACCAGGGCTCTGTCAACAATCCTTTAAGTCATGGAGGGAATGAACAAAAAGAAAACATACAAAATTGTGTTTCAAGAGACAGCTTGCCCTACCAGGACACCTGCCTCTTCAATTGTCCATGACCCTTACTAAAGGACACTTAAACTCTACTTACTTTATTGATAATTTTAGAGTTAAGATAATTTTAGGAGCATCCATCGTTTCTAGATGGGAAACATGTAGTTTCTGAATTTTCCCCTGTATTTTATCATGTAAACCATGACAATGAATGACCACACCATAAATCCCCCAGTATTTCTAGTTTCAACATCAATTTTCTTGCCATAGAAAAAACTACACATGTATAACCACTAACAATGTAAAAGGGCTCCATGGTATTCGTCTTATCATGCCTCCAGCATAAAAGCTTGTTGATATAAGTGTTTAGGAATGCCCCAGTCCCTTAACTTGTAGATAAAATCTTGATGTTTTGGAGCTGTGATTTAGAGTCACAGCAGAACTTAGAAATTGTACTCTTGAAGATATCTGTCAGTCATTGTGGTGAAAGACCCCCTTCTCTGAAAAACAGCATGTGAAATCAATTTGTTATTTTTCTAATTCTACTTATACATTTAAAAGTTCCTGAGGCCACTGTACCAATTCAGCATCTATTGAAACTATTGACACTTGCACCCACACAGGCTTGTAAGAGAACTATTATTTTCTTAAGAGGAAAACTATAGTAAGTCCAGCATTCATAAATACCAAGCATTGGACACAGTGAAAAGCACTGGAGCAGTTCTTACTGCTCTACAAGTGCAGGCAATAAATTTGCATTGTCTATCAGTAAGCATCAAAAATATGATGTTTTCTAGAAATATTAGGAATTCACTAGTATATGGATTGCTTGCATGACAGAAATGTTAGAGAAGTAGAAGTCTCCTAAGAATTTATTAAATATATCTTTAAATAGATAAACACACTCTTCCATCTACCCATATATTGCATATCAGTTGTCCTGTACTGTCATATGGCCACTTTATCACCTACCTCATTCTTAGCAGTGATCGGTGAAAAATCTTTTAGGGACCACTCTGTTCTCTTTCACAGAAGCTGTTAGAAAACAGACACAAATGTGTTTCATGATACAATGGCCTCTACCAGGATAACCACCTTGAACTCCTCCTGTGTACAAGGATTATTACAAGATGAACTGCACTGTCTCATAACTCCAGACTTTATTTTTAACATTTATTTTTATTAGTTTCAATTAATTGCAGAATGGGCTTTCCTTGTGACATTTACAAACATGTACAAAATGTAGTTTGATCAAATTCACCCTGTCTGTATTTCCCTTAACTCGCACCCTCCATCTTTTAAGTTTTGTAGTATCATATGCTATTTATATATATTTATACCTTGCTGAATAAACAAGAATTCAGCAAGGTGTACATTATACTATTGTATGCATATTTATTATGTATTCTTGTATTGTGTAGCCAATTGCCTTCTCCTTTCCCATATTCTCAGCCTTCTCATTCCCCTCAATTTTCTCTTTTTACAATTATGTTATATTAGTTTTTTAGGTCTAAGTACCCTATGTGAGTAAAAGCATGCTTTGTATTTGGTGTTTGGATTTTAACAGGATTTTTTTAGATCGAGATGAGGAAGGCCATGTAATGGTGAAAACAGAGACTCTTGTAATGCTGCCATAGCCATGCAATGCTACAAGCTAGAGGAACAAGAAAAGATTCTTCTATAGAGCTTTTTGAGGATTCCCCCTGACTTTATCCTCCTTCCATAAAGAAGGAACTGTCCCTTCATGAACTGTTCCTCATAATTAAATGTCCCTGCTTCCAAATAGTTCATGTTCCCCAGAATATGTACTTACCCTCAAAGGTTAGCTAGCTGATCATCAGTGGGCTCAGAGGTCATATCACTAATTAGGTAAGGAATGTGTTTTGGAACTATCTCTGCCAGACTGATTATCCCCATGGTAGAGACATGGTAAACTTCAAAATGCATAATTCCATAATTCTGAATACACTGTCAACCAGAATAGAATTGAGCAGCTGGTTTATGTGACAAGGTATAATGTTCTGAATTTCCACCCTGTGTCTAACCATATTAGCAGTAGGAATTGAACCTCTCTCAGACGTTTGGTCATGGCTTACCACTAGCCCCACAGCATCAGAGACGCCATCATCACTCTTAAACCCACTCTTTCTCACCTTAAGGATAGCTTTTGGCAGAGGAGGACTCAAGATGAGGCCACGTTTCACTCTAGGCATATTGACAAGGGGCAGCTAAGGCTATAACTGAAAAACTGGATGCCTGATGTCATAACCAGCCTCATGCTACGTGTAGAGCCAATCAGCTACCAGCATGCAGCTGCCTTCAGCCAATCAGAACCTGCCACGTTATGGTACGTGTTATTTGTTGCTAGGCAATGGTTTTAAAGCCATATGTATATTTCAAGCATTTCATCTTTATAAAATTTACTTACTAGTGAAAAGTTTGCAGTCTTTCCCCTTAATTACTGAATGCCACAACTTCTAGTAATTTTTTTTGAGGCAGGACATTGCTATATAGTCTGAAAAGTCATTTAATATCTCAGGCTAGCCTCAAACTCATGTTCCTCGTACCTCATTTTTCTTTATTCTGACCATAAACTCACGATCCTCCCCTTTTATCTTCCTAGTGCTGGAATTTCAGATGCAACACTATAGCAAAATTAATGTCACTTCTTCAGATAGTCATTGATTGAAAATTTAGTTACTGGACAGAATTTTTTAAATTTGAAAGTGCATGTTTTGAACCCAAGAAAATCATTGTGAGCCTGAATGATTTGTTGTGTTTGGGGTGTTGGACAGTGTTGTTATAGGCCATTTTGTAAATTATATTCAACTTTACATTGACCACCTGTGTCTTTTAGAATATTATTATTTTCATTTAAATTTTTGACTTGGGGGGTTATAGTTTAACATACTATTTGTACATTGTATTTTGGGTTTTGGGTTAAGATTTATAATTTTTTATTCATAGTCTCTTTTAATAAATTTAGACTGAATCGTTGCAGCAATTCTCATAAACTTATTAATTAAAGGTAGTGGTTCATTTCAGATTTGGGATTAATATGATGTTTTTCCTGTGGGATATGAGGAACTTTTAAAGTAAGTGATAGTAAGCTGAATTGTTATTGTTGTCTTAGGTGCTTTTTGTGTTTTAAATCTGAGGATTTATTTTACTTTTGAAATTTTTATTATTTTGCTGAGTGGGAGTACACTGTGGAATTTACAAAGGTTCTTAAAATATAAATCATACTTGAAATATTTTTGTGAAGTACTTCTTGGGCACATTATGTTTCTTTTTTGGTGGGAATGAGATTTGAACTCAGGGCTTCATGCTTATAAAATATGTAGTCTAATTGTTGAGTCACACTTCCAGTCCATTTTGCTCTTGGTCATTTTGGAGACGGGGGTCTAGAGAACTATTTGCCAGGGCTAGCCTCAAACCACAAGCCTGATCTTACCCTCAGCAGTAGGTAGGATTACAAGTATGAGTCACCAGCTCCTAGAATTTTTGTTATGTTGGGGGCTTACAAGAAATCTCATGAAAGATGTACAATGACCATTATTTACATGTATTATGTCTCTTAAAGAAGTGACAGTATTTTTGCCTAATATTGGAGTTGTCCACTTTTGTCAAACAAGAAATTTTGGACAGAAATTTAGAAAGAAAGTATAAGGGAGTTTACAATATCTTATTAGCATACAGAGTACTTTGAATAAGTCATTCTCACTCATATTCCCTTAAATCCTACTCTGTCCACACTGCCTTTTTCAAACAGTATTTTATAGGGTTCATTATACTACTTTTATGTATATACATAATGGACATTTCTTCTCTTCACACAGTACAATATTCTTTCCCCATGTCCTTTCCTGCTGATGTCCACAGAGAATCCCCTTCTGTACTTGTTTCCCATTATTGTTATCTTTCTCATCATATTAGGCCTAAATAGCACACGACCAAAGACCTGTGCTATTCTGTGCTCTATGGTGTATATATCCCACATTTTCTCTATCTGTTCAGCAGTTTTTGGGCACCTAGGCTGATTCCACATCTTGGCTATTGTGACTGTTGCTGCAGTAAACATGGGTATGCAGGTGTCTATCTTGTATGTTGATTTTTATTCCTTCAGATCTTTGCACAACAGAGATATGGCAAGGTCATAAGGTAGGTCTATTTTTAGATTTAAGATGAACCTTCATACTTATTTCCACAGTAGTTGTAAAAGTTCACATACCCACTAACAGTATATGAAGGTTCCATTTATGCTACATCCTGAAAATCATTTGTAGTTGATTTTTTTTTTCTTGAGGATTGCCATTCTGACAGGGTTGCGAAAGAATCTCAGTGCAGCTGTGATATGCACTTCTTTTATGGCTAAGGATGTTGAACAGTTCTTCACATATTATTCATTTGTCCTTCTTCTGCCCATTTATTGATTGGATTGTTTGTCCTTTTGGGGTTCAGTTTTGGAACTCTATGTATGTTTTGGATATTAATCCTTTATCCACTGAATACCTCTCAAAGATTTTCTCTCATTCTGTGAGCTGTCTCTTGAAGCTGGTAATTGTTTCTTTTGATGTGCAGAAGCTTTTTCATTTATTTCAACTGTCCTTGTCACTTCTTGTTCTATTTCTTAGGCAATTGAACTCACATTCAGAACATAATTGTCCATACCTGTATCTTCCAGTGTTTTCCCTAGGTTTCTTTGTAGTATTTTCAAGTCTGAGATCTTACATTAAGATCTTTCATCCACTTTGACTTGATTTTTGTCATAGGCAAGAGTTAAAAAGGACAAGTTTGATGCTTCTACATATAAATAACCATTGTTTTGGGAAGTTATTTTTCATGAATATATTTAAAATTGTGATTGTTTATTTGTAAATAGTTGGGTACTTTTGTTATAATTTTCCTACTTTCAAAGTTAGTTTCTTCAAATAATACATTGTTAAAATACTTGAGACAGATTATTGATTTTTAAGTAGAGTATAAGGTCTCATTGCCTCTTTTGTGTTTTGTGATCAATACTTGGAGATGACTAATAAAGGAGTGGTATTTTCAAAGGTGTTTGTTCTTTTATTGAGTTGGGGTTGCTGTTTGTATATTTTTTGTACATTTTTAAAGTTCTTTGTCAGTTGGCATGGGAACAGTTTTTATTTCATATTCCAAATGAACATAATTTTTATATTCTTAAAAAGTATTATAATTAGTGGTCTTATTTATTATGTTTTTAATTTTACACATGATTATGTATCTTTTAGGTCTAAAGTTAGTATGTCAAATTAATAATTTAAAATTGTCTCAGTCTTGTGATTCATAACTGTTTCAATTGGTTTGTCTTTTTTTATTCATTTATTCATATATACATACATTGCTAGGGCCATTTCTCCCCCATATCCCCCACTCCCTCCCTCTCCCCCCATCCCCTATCGCTTCCAAGCAGAATCTGTTCTGCCCTTATCTCTAATTTTGTTGAAGAGAAAGTATAATCAATAATTAGAAAGACAAATCATTTTTTCTATTTGAGATAAGGATAACTATACAGGGAGACTCCTAGCATTGCTTCCATGTACAAATTTGGTACATCCCAAGTTGATTCATCCCAACCTGATCTTTTCACTGGTTCCTTTCCCCTTCTCATATTGACCTTGGTTGCTTTAAGGTTTCTGTATTACTTTGTCTGCAGTGGGGACATCAAATACTCTCATGTTTTGGGTTTCTTACCTATCCCCATAGCTCCTGTGTGTGCTCTCCCCTTATCATGTGAACCAAGTCCAACCACATTGCTGTATTTGCCCTAGATCTAAAGTCCACATATGAGGGAGAACATACGATTTTTGGTCTTCTGAGCCTGGCTAACTTTGCTTAAGATGATGTTCTCCAGTTCCATCCATTTACTTGTGGATGAAAGCATTTCATTTTTCTTCATGGCTGAGTAAAATTCCATTGGGTATAAATACCATACCACATTTTCTTAATCCATTCATCAGTAGTGAGGCATCTTGGCCTTTTCCATAACTTGGCATTGTGAATAGAGCTGCAATAAACATGGGTGTGCAAGTGCTTCTGGAGTAACCTGTGTCACACTCCTTTGGGCATATCCCCAGGAGTAATATTGCTGGATTATATGTAAGATCTATATTTAGACTTTTAAGAAGCCTCCAAATTTTTTTTCGGAGTGGTTGCACTTGTTTACATTCCCACCAGCAGTGTACAAGGGTTCCTTTTTCCCCACATCCTCACCAACACCTGTTGTTAGTGATGTTTTTAATGTTGGCTATTTTAACAGGGGTGAGGTGAAATGTTAGTGTGGTTTTGATTTGCATTTACTTTATGGATAGAGATGGTGAGCATTTTTTCATGTGTTTTTTTGCGATTTGAATTTCTTCTTTTGAGAAAGTTCTGTTTAGTTCAGTTACCCATTTCTTTATTGGTTCATTGGTTTTGGGAGAGTTTAGGTTTTTGACTTCCATGTATGTTCTGGTTATCCATCCTTTGTCTCATGTATAGCTGGCAAATATTTTGTCCCACTCTGTGGATGGTATTTTCAGTTTTAGAAACCATTTCTTTTGTTGTGCAGAAGATTTTAGTTTTATGAAGTCCCATTTGTTCATCCTTTCTCTTAGTTGCTGGGCTGCTGGGTTTCTTTTGAAGAAGTCCTTCCATATACCTATTACTTCCAGAGTGTTTCCTGCTCTTTCCTGTACCAACTCCAGAGTTTTGGGTCTGATATTAAGGTCATTGATCCATTTTGAGTTGATACTAGTATAGGGTGATAAACATGGATCTAGTTTCAATTTTTGGCAGACAGATAACCACTTTTTCCAACAGCATTTGTTGAAGAGGCTGTCTTTTCTCCACCATATATTTTTAGCATCTTTGTCAAAAATAAGGTGGGCATAGTGTGTGGTTTCATATTCAGGTCCTCTATTCTGTTCCACTGGTCTTCATATCTGGTTTTGTGCCAGTACCATGCTGTTTTTATTGCTATTGCTTTGTAATATAGTTTGAAGTCAGGTATTGTGAAACCTTCAGCATTGTTCTTTTTGCTGAATATTGTCTTGGCTATTCGTGGTCTCTTGTGTTTTCAATTTTAGGGTAAATTTTTCAATCTCTGTAATGAGTGTCATTGGGATTTTGATGGGAATTGCATTAAACATGATGATAGCTTTTGGTAGTATAGTCATTTTTACCATGGTGATTCTATGTATTTTTCTTTTTGACCTGAATATTGTCAGTATACTTGTTGAAATTTTGTTTCTTTTCAGAAATACAGTCAACTAAAATATTATTTGTAATCGGTCTAGTTTAGACTAAAGGTGATTTTTAAATCTTTGAAATTACCTACAATAGTTTAGTGTCTTTGGAGAATCAATTGAAGCCAGCTTTATATTGACATACTTCTGTTAAAGAAGTAGCTTGCAAGTGTATTGTTATTTATTTATAGGCATCAATTTTCAGGACACATATTTTATTTGGTTTTGGATGGTATGAAGCTTTAGTGTGGGCTGTTTAGAAGGAAATGACTTTATTTTTTTGGTATCACAATACCTGACTTCAAACTATATTACAAAGCAGTAGCAATAAAAACAGCATGGTACTGGCACAAAAACAGACATGAAGACCAGTGGAACAGAATAGAGGACCCAGATATGAAGCCACAAAACTATAACCAACTTGTCATTGACAAAGGAGCTAAAAATATATGATGGAGAAATAGCAGCCTCTTCAACAAAAACTGCTGGGAAAACTGGTTAGCAGTCTGCAAAAAACTGAAACTAGATCCATGTATATCATCCTATACCAAGATTAACTCAAAATGGATCAAGGATCTTAATATCAGACCACAAACTCTAAAGTTGATACAGGAAAGAGTAGGAAATACTCTGGAATTAGTAGGTATAGGTAAGAACTTTCTCAACAAAACCCCAGCAGCACAGCAACTAAGAGATAGCATAGATAAATGGGACCTCATAAAACTAAAAAGCTTCTGTTCATCAAAAGAAATGGTCTCTAAACTAAAGAAAACACCCACAGAGTGGGAGAAAATATTTGCCAACTATACATCAGACAAAGGACTGATAACCAGAATATATAGGGAACTTAAAAAACTAAATTCTCCCAAAACTAATGAACCAATAAAGAAATGGGCAAGTGAACTAAAGAGAACTTTCTCAAAAGAAGAAATTCAAATGGCCAAAAAACACATGAAAAAATGCTCACCATCTCTAGCAATAAAGGAAATGCAAATTAAAACCACACTAAGATTCCACTTCACCCCTGTTAGAATATTCATCATCAGCAACACCACCAACAACAGTTGTTGGAGAGGATGCAGGGAAAAAGGAACCCTCTTACACTGTTGGTGGGAATGTAAACTCGAACAAACACTCTGGAAAAAATTTGGAGGCTACTTAAAAAGCTAAACATTGATCTACCATTTGATCCAGCAATACCACTCTTGGGGATATACCCAAAAGACCGTGACACAGGTTACTCCAGAAGCACCTGCACACCCATGTTTATTGCGGCACTATTCACAATAGCCAAGTTATGGAAACAGCCAAGATGCCCCACAACTGATGAATGGATTAAGAAAATGTGGTATCTGTACACAATGGAATTTTATGCAGCCATGAAGAAGAACAAAATGTTATCATTCACTGGTAAATGGATGGAATTGGAGAACATCATTCTGAGTGAGGTTAGCCTGGCCCAAAAGACCAAAAATCGTATGTTCTCCTTCATATGTGGATATTAGATCAAGGACAAACACAAAAATGGGATTGGACTTTGAGCACATGATAAAAGTGAGAGCACACAAGGGAGGGGTGAGGATTGGTAAGACACCTAAAAAACTAGCTAACATTTGTTGCCCTTAACGCAGAGAAACTAAAGCAGATACCTTAAAAGCAACTGAGGCCAATAGGAAAAGGGGAAAAGGTTATATCAAAAAGAATTCACCTAGAAGGTAACACACATGCACAGGAAATCAATGTGAGTCAATGCCCTCTATAGCTATCCTTATCTCAACCAGCAAAAACGCTTGTTCCTTCCTATTATTGCTTATACTCTTTCTACAACAAAATTAGAAATAAGGGCAAAATAGTTTCTGCTGGGTATTGAGGGGGTGGGGAGGAGAGGGAGGGGGCGGAGTGGGTGGTAAGGGAGGGGGTGAGGGCAGGAGGGAGAAATGACCCAAGCCTTGTATGCATATATGAATAATAAAATTTTAAAAAAAGAATAAATGAACTTGACTAATGAACTTGCTTTAAGAAAGTGGATGATATTGGAGATGGGAGGGGTCCTATGACTAATATTGAATAAAGGCATCAGAGACCTTGGAGTAGTAGAAGTAGCCAAGATAGTTGGTGTAGTAGGGGGTTTTTTTGGTCCATTTATTCATATGTGCATACATTATTTAGCCATTTCTCTCCCTGCTCCAATCCCCTTCCTCTCCCCCATCCCTTCCAGACATAATCTGTTCTTCCCTTTCTCCAATTTTGTTGAAGAGAAGAAATAAGCAATAATAAGAAAGACAAAGCATCTTTGCTACTTGAGATAAGGATAGCTATGCAGAGAGGTTCCTAGCAGTGCTTACATGCACAAGTGTATTACAACCCAAGTTGATTCATCTCTACCTGACCTTTTCACTAGTTCCTGATCCCCTTCTCATATTGACCTCTGTCACTTTAAGGTTACTGTGTTAGCTCCCCATATGTCCTGTATGTGCTCTCCCTTTACCATGTGATGCTGTAGGGGGAAAAGGAGGTTTTTTTCAGGATTATTGTTTATGCTAGACAAGCATTATACCACTTAGAGTCATACCCAACCCTTTCTTTTAATTTCATCTTAATTTCACATTAAGTCTCTGTAACTTTGCCTGGGTTGGACTCAAATTCATGTCTCTACTTCCAGAGTATTGTGATTACAGGTCTGAATCACCAGGCTGGGCTTTGTAAAGGCTTTTAAAACATCAATTTCATTCAATTTCAAAATATAGATGTTCTAGAATTATGACTTTTGTAGTTTTTTTATTTTTATGATCTGAGAATTATTTCTGAAAAAGGTGTATATATGTGATTTTGGAATATTGTAGATGAGTAATCAGGAAATTTGATGGCACCAACAATATAATTTTTAAAAATTTGGTAATTATAATTCTAATTCCCATTTAGGTTTGGCCTTATATGATACTGCTTTTCATGAAGGAAATGAGATGAATTTTCTAAATGAATGACAACTCACCAAGTTTTATTGTTCTGTTATATATTTTTGTGTTTTAGACCTAAGGATTTATTTTTGGTAAGAGCTTTTGGAAATGTTAGGATTTATTTTAGTTTTATGGATTAAAAAGGCTTTAATAAATGACATGAAATGGCAAATATTTTTATATATTGTCTTCTTTAAACTAGTCAAAATATATCTTGTTTAATAATGGAGTCAGCCACTTTAGTTAAAATAATTTTGTTAGAAATTAAAACTTTTTATGTAGCTTAGAAGAGGTGTGAATCTTTTATGATTGAAGTTTTGTTGATACATAGTCTTTTGAGAAAAAGGTCTACAGAATTTACTTTAGGCAGAATTTACAGCCCCAATATTTAAATGAAGATAATCTGGACTCATGAAACATTGAGAAGTATCTGTGGTTCTTAAATAAGATACTGCAAGCTGACTTTTGGGGTCAAATAGAGGGAAGCCTTGGAATCTTTAGTCTTAAACTTCTGCTATTTCAGAGGTGAAGAGCTCTCCCTGTTTCTGGCAAAGGCCTTTATTTTTTAAATTATCTTTTTTTCTGGCAGAGAGAATAATCAAATGGTTTATGTTCTCCTCTCATGCAATTAAGATTTTTACTGTCCTAGATTTTTATATTTATATAATTGTGGAGAGTTTCTGTTAGTATCTTTTGTGCAGTTAATTTTGGGTCTTTTTTTGAGGTACTTACACTTTATGGAAAGTTATGTCCTACCTCTGTACTTAAAAACATAAACTTCTTTTGGGGGGGGGGCTTGGGTTTTTTTCTACAATTCACCTTTTTTAACCACTTCTAATTTTGTATTATATTTTGGTTGCTACACACACTAAACTCCAAATTATTAACGTTATTAAGTGGAATTTGAGGTCTCATTGCATCTTTTTGTATTTTGTGATAGATATTTCTTGTTGAACCACTAGTAAAAGTATGCGTTGTAAATGTTGCTGGGAAAACTGTATATCTGCATAAAGAAAACTGAAACTAGATCCTTGTCTTTCACCCTGTGCAAGTATCAACTCAAATTGCGTTAAAGACCTTAATATAAGACCTGAAAACCAGCAGGAAAGGGCAAGGAATACATTGGAATTATTAGGCACAGGCAATGGCTTCCTAAATAGAACTCAAATGGTTCAACAACAAAGAGAAAAGATTGATAAATGGGATTGCATGAAATTAAAAACTTCTGCACAACAAACGAAATGGTCTCTAAATCAAATAGGCTGCCTACAGAATAGGAGAAAATCTTTGCAGGTATATATCAGACAAGGAATTAAAAACTAGGATGTACAAGGAGATCAAAAAACTAAACTCCCAATAAATCAGTGATCCAATAAAGAAATGGACAAATCAACTGAACAGAGCTTTTTTCAAAAAAAGTGGTCTAAATAGCTAAAAAACACATGGAGAAATGCTAACCATCCTTGGCCATAAAGGAAATGCAAATCAAAACTACATTATGGTTCCACCTTGCTTCTGTTAGAATGGTTACCAGCAAGAATGCAAACAACAAGTGGTGGCAAGAATGTGAGGGAAAAGGAACGATAATACACCACAGGTGGAAATGTAAATTAGTACAACCATTATGGAAACCATATGGAGGCTCCTCAATAAAGTAAAAATGGAGCAGCCACATGAATTCAATATGATTATATTTAAGAACTTTTATAAATGCCACAATGTACCTCCACCCAGAACAATAATTTTAATAAGTATGTGTTGGTTCCTTAAATCAGGGTTGTTGTTTTTATATCTTTTCACTCGGTCTAAGAGCAAAGAAGGAGCTTTATTTTTGTAGAGCAAATTTTTTAAATTATAGTTGCTAGGTACTGACTGTTTCAAGTTTTTAATTGGACAAGTGATCTCATCAGTTTTTTAACCACATAGGACTGAGTCATTGTTTCAATTTTGTGTTTGTTTTTAAGATTATATCAACTGAAAATATGACAAATAGGTATATCTAAGATAGATTAAAAATAGTAGCTGTAATGCTTTTAAATATTCTTTAATATTTTTACGTATTTAGTCACTTTTAGGTAGCTGTAACTGGGATTTGTATACAGGGCCTGGCACTCCCTAAGTAAGCACAGTGTCCCTTAAACTATACTTGTGGCCCTTTTTGCTTTCATAGGTTATTACTCATATATGATCTTGTTTCTAGCCTGTGTTGGCATGATACCAAAATCCTATCACCAACATCACCAACATAGCGGGTACTGTACTAGCATATGAATTAAAAAGCATGTCAACACTTTGAGAGGCTCAACCTCCTCACCTACCTATATATTTAACATCAGATTGTCTACCCTGTCACGTGTGCAGTTGTCACTTATCTTGTAAGGCTCTGGCAATCCTTTAAGTGTTATTCTGTTGTTGTAAAGAGAATTTGAACAAAGAAAACATACTTGTTCAGTAGCAGTAGTGTGGCCACTGTGCAGGGTATGAAAAATTTTACAAGGGCCATAGGTAATGTAGAGATAAGTTTTACGTACTTTCTAAAGTAGGAAAAAGTCAGATTGCATAGACAGCATCTATACTGTAAGAAAATTAATGAGAAATTTTAAAGGATATTTTGAGGTAGGGTAGTAGAAAGGTTGGTGTTTGAGTAAAATGGGTGGTTGTCGATTCCTTTCACTGAGGGTAGGATGGTTATCCTCATTAGGTCCAGCACATTGTCCAGGGTTCAGAGACCTGTTTCTGAGAGCAGTCTATTCTCAAAATTGAAGACAGAAATTACTAACTGGGTGTGGTCTGAAAAAGATAAGGAAGTTTAGGTGGGAGCCTCTGAAGAATGAAGTTCAGTTACCAAAAGGAGCTTAATAGGCCCACTTGTTAGCTTTACAATACAAAACTGCATTTTAGATACAGCTTGTCCTAAAAGGATACCTAAACCTTCCCACTCTGTTTCCATTATGATAGGACATTTCAGCTCCAACTGGATCCACGAATGACTTCAAAGTTTACAGAGCTTCAGAAATACTCATCCTTTCTGGCCTGGAAACATGGAAAATATTTAATCTTCCTCCTGTGTAGGTAGGCAACAACAATGACAATGAACCAGTATACCATAATTCCCTCACTGTTTACAAGTTCAACACCAATTTTCTTCCAATGGAAATACTATAAATTCATATCCAATAGAACTGCTACAAATTCCATGGTTTCTTATCTCAGCACCTGCTACCAGAGCATGTTGAAATAGAGATTTGGAATGCACTTACCACTTACCTGTAGAGTGAAGGTTAGACATTCTGTTCTTTGACTAAGAATCTTATAAGCACTTACCTATGAGGGAGAAAATTTACTCTAGAAGATCTCTGTGAATCACTGTGTGTCATGACTTTCCTTTGAGAAACACAGCCCTGAAAATGCATTATTTGTATGTGTCATAGTACCTGTTTATATGAAAATCCCTGAAGTCTTTGTATCCCTTCCTGATTTATGTACACTACCTGGATACTTGCAGATATTTATGCACCTAAACTTGTAAGGGTTCTCTTCCTATCTTGAAGAGATATGTGTAAACATTCCACAATCAATTTCAAAATGATGAACATGAGAAATATTGCATGAATGTCTGCTTATGCTACTATTCCTGAGAGAAATAAACACAAATTATTTGTCTGTAGGGGCTTACAAAAAAACAATCTTTTGATAAAAATGTGAGGGAGAAAGACATATATTCATAACATATATGCCAAATAGATGGTAATGTAAGAGTGCAAAAAGTATTCCTTAAATGTACATCTGAAAATTCCATTTTATCTACCACTATAAACTTTAATGTCATACAGGAGGCATACTGTAAAATTTGGCGTCTTCCAGCACTAATTAGTAATTGTGGTTTGAGAGAAATGCATGGAAAAATGTTGGGTAATATGTGACTCATATTGATTACGTATATTGGAACTTATGAAGATGTTTACAGCCTGAATGAACCAGCATTTCATCACTCTTCATTAGCAAAGTTGATGTAGAGCTTACATAAAACCTACTTTGGGAGTTGTGTTTTTGAATCAGGACTTGGGTTACTTTTAGTCCTTTTGTTATTGCAATACTTTGAAGCTATTATCCAACCATGAAAGAAGCATTCTGTCTTGGCAGACCTTACCAAAGGTTATTCTGTGGCTGCTTATATTTTGTAACTTTTGTGGGCATATTTTTGAGCAAAAGCATTGAGACATCATGCCTTTTTCATTCTTGGGGTTGCTGTACAACAGGCACAGGTCAGAGGAATTTTAAGGAAGTGTTTTTTCCATTGCTGTTGTAGTTGTTTACTATACATAGTAGCTTAATGGAAGGTGAGCTTGAAAGAATTCATCTGATGCTTTCTTTAAATAATTGTTGATACATTGCTTTATTTTCTACTCCCTACTTATTCTGGCTTTAATTGGGGTTTAATGTCACCTGTCCTTATTTTATTGTGCTTTGTTTTCCCACTAAATGACTTTGATCCCTTAATCTTGAGGGATCAAATTTTTTAGACCTTTTTCATTTGCATAGGGGAATCAGTCCTGCCAAAAGAGGTAATGACAATCATACCCTTCTAATGGAGCAGTGACATGGAAAGGCTAGGCCCTGGGCGATCAGGATAGGATGATTCTAACATTTTGGTGTTTTTATATTTGAAAAGAAGTTATGTGATATATTAGAGAAGACAGGCAATAATAAAAACAAAATAAAGGGTAGCAGAATTGTACATACATAATCATTTAGATAGTTATGATTTTTTTTAAGGATGTGTTACCAGAAATGCATGAGCTTAGAAGATTATAATGCAGGGTAGACAATGAGACATAACATTGATCTGGTTCTGCAGATTCTGCAGCACTAAGGAAACACTGAAATATTTGGAATATAAACATACCACACAAGATTTATAAGGGTATTCACTCCTCCCTAAGCAGCAATAAAGTTTAAGAACATTTTATTTTAGTGACAGATTTTATATGTTATATTTTTAATATTATTCAAGGGATGAAAATAAGTGATCATACCCATTGAAATTAAATCTTTTGTATGATTTAATTCTGGTAATTAAGGTGGTTTTGTAAGATCTTTCTTTTTTATCTAAGGTCATGTGATAGTATATTTACCTATCAACATAGGGCTAAGCATGACCATAGACTATTATCACATAACAATCATGTTTTGTTATGAGTTTTTCAGTGAGATATTAGCTATATTTTGATTTGTTATGCCTGTTTGGATATTATTAATTTTTCAAATTTTAATTTTTGTGTGGGGCTATAGATTCACAAATGATATGCATATTGCATTGGGCTTTTGGTTAAGAGTTGTAGATGGTGTTTTTGTATCCACTATATATTTAAATATATGTGGACTATGTTTACGTACTTGAAGAAAAATAGTTTCCTATATTGGGTTGTTATTAAAGCACCTGGATATGTTTATTTAAAATAACTAAAAGATGCTGGGTGTAGGTGTCTCACATCTATAATCCTCGGTACTTGTGCTGCTGGGATTGGGAGGACTATGGCTCAAGGCCAGCCTGAGCAAATAGTTCACAAGACCTCATTTTCAAAATAACAGAGTGAAATGGCTTGCATGTGTGGTATAGTTCAAGCCGTAGAGGTACTACTTTGCAAACACAAACCTGTGAGGTCAAATCCAGTCCCAACAAAACTAATAATAATCATAATTTTTAAATAATATTAAATAAATTATTAAATAATTTAATAATTATTATTTTTATGTAGAAAGAAGAAAAACAGAAGAAATGTACCAAATTGAGCTATAATACAATTATACATGGAAATCCCATGGAGAAATTCCTTGTGTAGCTATCTTAAATAAGCAAAAATGTCATTTATTTTTCCTTTCTTTCTTTTTCAAAATCAGAAAACAGGAGGGAGGAACAGGTGCTGCGTGGGGGTTTGATACCAGAGAGAGGGGAAAGAGGTAGAGAAAAGGTGTAAGAGGGTGAACATACCATGTACACATGAATATAAATGGAAAAAATATACCAGTTAAAACTATTTCTTAAATAGGGGAAAAGAGGATAAAGGAGAATGGTGGAGTGGGTGAACTCAAGTATAATGTATTTGATATATTTTAAGTAAGTACCACAATGTACCCCTACCCAGTAAACAATAAAATAAAATCTAAAGAAAGAGACTTTGAATTTAGAGAAATGCAGGAGTTTTTTGTTGTTATTTTGTTTTGTTTTTTAATAAAAGCACTAAACCAAGAATTGTCTGTAAGTACTTAAGCTAAAATAATATAAGGATTAGGGAATGTGGGGTGAATAGGTGATATATTTTAATATAGTTTCCTTTTAGTTCTGTATAAATTTGTATTTGTTATTTGAGAGAAGAGGGGAATTATAAGGGGATTGCTAAGGCATCAGTAATGTACATTCTTTAACCTTGTTATTTGAATGTCGTGTTTCTGATTTAGATATGGATTGGCAAGACAACAATAATCTACATGTCTCAAGCTCAGTAATTGAAGGTTGTGGTTCTGATGCATATTTGGCCTTCATAGGGTATTGGTTTTTACTAGGAAAATGAGAGGATCTTCATAAGTGAATTATAATAGGTTGAGTTGTTATTGTTCTGTAGGGTGTTTTGTGTTTTAAATCTGATGTTTTATTTTTTCATCTACTTATTTTTTAATGTGACTGGTGAGGATTTCTTTTTATAAGGTCTTTTTCTGTATGTTGTGATGATTTTTCTTTCTATACTAGGGGTTCATTAGACTCTACAGAATATCATAGGTTAATATTTATATGGATTGTGGCCCTTAAAGTAGTTAAAATATTGGTCTCAATAGTGGCATTGGTCCATTTATGATGGCTTTTTGAGAGAAATTAAATTTTTTCCATGTATGTTAGGAAATAAGTGAATCATTTTCTTTGTGGATTTGTAGATATACTGCTTTTGCAGAAAGGATCTAGGAATTTAGTTAAAGCAGAATATTCAACCCCAATACTTACATTGTTGTTACATTGTGAATTATACAAGGTTTTAATATGATAGTGAAAGATGACTTTTGGGGGTTAGATGGGCAGGAAACATTTTTTGTCTTTAATGTCTGCCATCTCAGAGACAGATGACCCACAATCTGTCCAGATATGTGTTTCTTTATCACAGGTATCTTTTCAAGTTGAAATTAGCACTCTTCCATTGACAAATTTAATTCAAGTTGGTCTTGGGATCCATAATTCTTTCTACTGATTTCTCTGACACTTTTTTTTATCCAAATACTGTCAGCATATGCCTAAGTCATTGTCCAAAGTTTGTGTTTCATTTCAGAAGTGCAGTCATCTGAAAACATGATTTGTTAATCTGTCTAGGTTAGATTAAAAGTACTAACTACAGCCTTGAAATTATTAATGATATTAGTATCTTTGGAGTATCATTTGAACTTGGTTTTATACTGAGAATTATCTGTTGTAACAGAAGTAACATGCAATTGTATTGTTTTTAATCTTTATAGCTTAATTTTTTCATTTGGCTTTCGATGGTCTGAAGCTTTTCTGTTTGTTGTTTTGGTAGGGAATAATTTTAGTAAGGAAGGGTAATAACACTGGGGATGATAAAGTGGAATTGATATTGTGGTTGATGTGGGAGATGGAGGAAGGACTGGTACCGACAGGATTGGATGCAGTGGTCAGAGACCCAAGAGTAGTAGGATAGTTGAAATAGTGGGAGTAGTTGGTGTTTTAGGGATTTGTTGCTGTTTTAGTTGCTTTTGTAGTGTTATGTGGTACTGTTGTAGAGGAAGTCTTTTTAGTCCTTTATTGTAATACTTGGGATTGAATTCATGGCCCTTACCTATAGGCAAGTAATTTGTCACTTTGAACCATGTTGTCAACACTTTCAGATTTTTATTGTTTTTTGACATAAGATTTTTGTAAGTTTGCCTGGCTTGGCACCACATTCATGATTCTCTAATGACCACCTACTTCTGATCAGAGCTGTGTCCCACAAGGAAAAGCTTTTTAAAGTCTCTCTCAAAAAATCAACTTGGATAGTATTTTAAAATGTGGATGTTGGGGAATACTGAATTTCAAATTTTTTTTGTGTTTACAGTTTTGGTATGATTTCTACAAAGGCATACATGTACATTCAGACCATTTCTTAATGTAAAGTAGGTATAAATGAAAAAAAGTATTAAATTTTAGGTTTTTATTCATAAGCCATGTAGTTTAATTTCTAAATTTACACTGGGAGCATTTGTATGGTAGAGGTGATGTTTTGTAAAATTCTTTATATTTTAATTACTTAATATACTTGTTATTGGAAAATTTTGAAGATAACTAATAGGTTCAGACATCCTGTTTCTATTTCTTCTGTGCATTTGATAAAATGGGAGAAGGAACAATAGAAAGGAAATAGAAGATTCTTATTCAAACTTCTCATTAATTATATGCACAAAAGCATTTTGTTGTAATTCTGTTTGTTTATTCATTTGGTGCTACTGGGGTTTGAAATCAGGGCTTGCTGCTTGTTTTCAGGAGCTTGCCTACTTGAGTGAGTCCCCAAGCACACCATGGTGCTTTGACAAAGGCAGGTCCTTAACATTTTAGAGTGAGGTTAGTAATCGGTCTGTCTGGTGAAAAAGCATCTCTTCTTTCCAGATTTGTGACATACCAGGCCTATTTCTGAGGCCATTTGGAATTCCTACTTAATTATAAGTATAGCAAAAAAGGCAGGATGAGATAAATTGTGTGGACTATGATGGTAAATGGGGAGTAGGATTTGAAGTTCATGACAAGTCATCTTTTGGGCTATTAACTCACTATTAACAATTCATTTTTACAGTGTGTTTGATCTCTAATAACTCCAATTAGGTCAACCTGTTTTATGGTTAATTTAGAACACCTAGTCTTTGTGTGCAGAGGTGGCATTGCATCTTCTTTTCCAAAGGAAAGGCAGGGCAGAGTCTTATTTTTATGATGGTAAGTATTTGTTTCTATTGAAATTATCAGTAGGTAGCTGTCCTATTTTGGAGAACACTGAATAAATTTATAACTTTTGAAAGACTAATTTTTTAATACTGAGGATTTCTTCAGAATTGATATTTTCTTAAGGAAATTTACAAGGAGATATATTTTGTTTCATCATATGTATTAAAAAAGAAATGTCCAATTAACGTAATGGCTGCCATGTATGGCCCTCCTTTATAGACAATCTTGGTCATGTCATCAGAAGAGGGCCAGGAAAGGCCTCCCACTCCATGAGATTCTGTGTGTTTCATAAGCTTAGTTTGGATTTTACAAAGAATTTTTATATTTTTTTTTGTTTCAAATCAGTTTATGAGATAGATAATGGTATATGTTAGGTTAGGCTGCCTAAGAAAACAAAACTTTAAAATTATTGCAAACAGCATAGCTATCTACGCAGAGGGGGGTTGAATATACCAAGAACCAACAAATTTTACATATTAACATGCAACTGTAGTTTATAATATAAAAGACGTGTGTTTAAAAGTTTTTTTTTATATATTAAGCAAACCAGAGGCAAAAAGATCTAAAATTCCTAGTAAAAGAACCTACTTAGGCAATTTATGATTTTTTAAAATAATAAGTTCTGAAAAAAAAGTGAATGTTAACTTGTGGCTCCTCATCTGTAGTAAGATGAAAAAAGGCATTATTTGATGGTCTTGACAGAATTACAGGCTTTGTTAAATGGACTTATTGTACAAATACAAGGCAAAGTAGGCAGAGGTAAAGAAGTTCTTAATATTTTAGCTTCTTGCTGTCATAAATTGTGATGGCAAAAGGAATGCTGAGGGCTAGTTTCCTGCATGGGAGCTAGATGTCTATTAGTAATCTTGCTCTTTGGAAAATTTTATTCAGAAATTTGTGAGGTCTTTGGTCATGGGTCCTGGTATGAGGAGACCAACCTTTTATGTACTCCTTTTGGGAGATGGGATTCTTCCTTGGGTTTAGGAATGAGGAATGTGTCAAAAAGGGATTTCAAATCAAAAGTATGTTACTTTTGAAGACCAACCTCTTATGAGCATTACACCAACAGCCACATGGCCTCCATTGGGAATTGGAATGAACATGGCAACAGCATGTGTGGCACCACCTACTCACCTATAAGAATGCTAAAGATCAGACTGTCTGGACTGCTATGTGAAGTTTACCACTTACTTTAAACCTAGGTTTCATCTACAAACTTCTAATGTTTGCTATGTTCTCATGACTGGATTAAGAAAAAAAACCATACAAAATTGTGTTTAATGTACATTTTCTCTACCAAGACACCTTCCCCTATCCTTGTCCAAGACCATTATGAAGTGTACCTCAAACTCTACCTAGATTCATTGATTACTTAAGAGAGAATGCAGGAATAGCCATCATTTCTTGATTGGGAACATGGAAAATATTGTATGCTTCCTCCCGTGTGGGCAGGTCAACAACAATGACAATAAAACAAGATACCATAACCCTTTCAGCAGTGAGTGGTTCCACATAAATTTGCATGCTAGAAAAAACTAAAATTCAATTTCATTAGATTTGCTATGGCTTTAAGGATTCTTAGCAAAGCACATGCAACAAAAGTGTGTTAAAAGAGGGTTTAGGAATACTTACATTCCTTAGGTTAGTAGATGAAGGTAAGAAGTCCTGCAGTGTGACTTTACCTCATATTCATTGCTTACCTATTTAAGAAAACTTTTTCTCCTGACTATCTCTGTGACTAAATTTGAGCATTACCTGACTCTGAGAAAGACATCATGTAAAAACAATTGTTTCATGTGTCATTCAATACACATTTGGATATTTCCAACGTCATTGAATCAATTCATGATCCATCAACAATTGCTCCTAGTAATTTCCAGAAGAAAAAGCCTAAAGGTATTCTTTGGTAAAAATTGCAGGAATGGATATAAATGAACATGGTGTATATCCCTTCTTGTGCCTCTATCACTGGAAGCATTAAATATACACTTGCTATCTGCAAAGATACAAGAAAATCTTATACTTTATTGGGAATATGAGACATATATCCATGTATTCACCATATATTGATCCTAAGTGGGGGGAAATGAAGCTATGCAAAATCCTTCTTCTAACATATATTTGAAAACACAGTGACTTTTCATGAGTGAATGTGGCAACTTCTGATATCTGGCAAGAATTACACAAAATTCCTGCAAAAAAAAAAAAAAAACCTTTACAATAACAAAGCACAAACACCCCATTAAAGCTCATGAATTTTTAGTATCACATGGTCTACACTGCACTTGGTCCTCTTTATCATCTACCTGATTGTTAGTAATGCTCAGTAAACAATCTGAGCAAATGCTCCAGTCTCTTTCAGAGAACCTTGGAGAAAACATGCACAAATGTTCCAGGACAAAATGTGCTCCACCAGGACATAGTCCTGCTTTCCATTGCCATGAACCATTATTATTGTCCCCATAAACCTATCTAAATTCATGGATTGTTTCAGGTTTTAGAGAATTTCAGGAACTACAATCAAATCTATGCAGAAACCACGAAAAAATTTTAATCTTCCTCCTATGTTGCCATGTCATCAAACATGACATTAAACTACAATATCATAAATCCTTCTGAATTCCAAAGTTAAACATAAATTTTCTTCATATATAAAACCTAAACCTATTTTTATTAAAATCATTAAGCACTCCATGGTTTCTTTCTTATTTTTGGTGTGAGTGTTATTTGAACTCACACCAAAAAAAAAGCAGTCACTCTACTGCATAAGCTGCACCATGAGCCCTAAAGTAGAAAATCATTTTGTGTGTGTGTGTGTGTTGTACTTGGGTTTGAACTCAGGGCCTCAAAACACTTGTCAATGTGAAAGCACATCTTTTATATTTGATATTTTTCTTTTCCTTTTTTTATTTTTCTGTACTGGAATTTGAACTCAAGGCCTATATCTTGAGCAACTCTTCCAGCCCTTCATTGTGACGGGTTTTTTGAGATAGGGTCTTCAACTATTTGCCCATGCTGGCTTGAACAGCAATCCTCCTGATGTCTTCCTCGTGAGTAGCTAGGATTACAAGTGTGAGCCACTGGAACCCACCTTATGTTGGGTATTTTAAAAATAAGGTCTTGAAAACTATTTTCTGGAGTTTGCATCAAAACCTGGTCCTCATGATCTCTGCTTCCTGAGTAGCGAGTATTATTGAGGTGAGTTATAAGTATCTAACTCATGGTTTCTTATCTTAGCAAGAGCATCAAATGAAAAGAGGTGTTAGGTCCACTGTCATGCCTTAATTAGTAGATGCATGTAAGAAATCCTGGGCTGTTATTTTGGATCATATGAGCATGTGCCATTGAAGGATAAGTTTTACTCTTGAAGGTCATGGAAATTCACTGTATCATTTGACTCATCTCTGTGAAACACATCCTGGAAAGTGCATTTGTTATTTGTCTCATCTATCCATGTATATGAAAATTCCTGCAGTTTTTGAGTTGCTTTGGGAATCATCTACAGTAACTGAATACTTACAGAGGTCCATGCACACAAACTTGTAAGGAACTCTTACAATCTTTAGAGGATTCCTATAATCATTCCACAATCAATGTCAAACTCATGGATCCAAGGATATAACCTGGATGTCTGCTTACATCTCTATCCCTGCTAGAAGTAAATACATATTTGTCTGCCAGGACACACAAAATTCAAACTTTTTGTAGAAATTCCAGAAAAATAGTCATCTTTTCATCACATATGTGGCAAATGGGAAAATAAGAATGCAGATAGTTTTCTTCAAATAGGAAACAGTAAAAATTACATGAATTTCCTCCTTATGCTACTACTGCTACAAGCTTTATATCACATTGTCATCAAACATAGAATAAAATTTGGCCCTTTCCTGTAATATTAGGTATCTATTATGGTTTGAAAAGCATACATGCAAGATTTGTTAGGAAATGTCTCTGAATGATTTATTCAATATCTCTTAAATGATAAACACCCCTAATGACAGAATGTGGTCTCATCTCTTATCTCCACAGTAAAATAAAATCTTGGCAATTTCAGTTTAGGCACCACTCTCACAAATCTGGATACTGCATATCAGATGAGCTGCACTGTAATATTTTTGGTGGAATGGGTTTGGGAAGATTGTCAAATGGGAAAACCTGAACATACTGCCCATGTATTTTCTACCTTTCTCATAACAGAAAAAAGAATTTTAGGAGTATTTATGAGGTAAAAGTGTGGCAAAGATTCTACTAGGTAAGGAAGAAAGGAAGTGAAGAATAGGAAAAAGGGAAAAGCACACTAAATGGTGGGGGTTGGGGGTGTTAAGTCAAGTTTTAGTGAAAGGAGTTCAGTTTGAACTATGTTTGGAGTTGTATTTTTGTATTAGGTCCTCATAGCTTTTAATGCTTTTGTTGTTTAAATGCTTTGATATTACTATCCAGGCATGAAGGCATTGTGTATCAGGAGCTCTTACCACCCAAAGGGTCTGGTTCCATGATTACCATAATTTTGTAACTTTTATGGACGTATTTTTGCTCCAAAGAAATGCTTAAGCAGTCTTCATTCTTGGGGTCTGCTATTCAACAGGGAGGTGGTGTGAGGAAATTGAGAGGAACTTGGTTGTTGTTGTTTGTTCTAGTTGCTGTTGTTTAGTGTGTATAGTGACTTAATGAGAGATGTACTGGAAAGAATGTACCAAATGCCTTCTTTAAAGCTTAATAAGTGCAATGTTTTATTTCTGTACTCATCCTCCTTATTCTATCCTGCATTGATTCAATGATATCTGTCTCTATTTTAGCCTCCCTTATGTTCTTCCTAAATCACTCTAGTCCATTAGTCTGAAGTTGTTAAGCAGGGTGAATGATCTTACTTGGATGTCTCTTTTGAGTTGAAAATGGAAAACAATCTTCCTAAAAAGGTACTGGCTAGAGTACCCTATTTGGGAAACTTGAGGCTAATTGATTGAAAATGGATTTTGTTTATTTATGATTTAACACGGGTAAGCTAATGATATTTGTAAGGTATCTATTGTTTTCATGTCTAGAGAAGTATGATTGTATATTTTCCTTTCACCCTACAATTAGGCAGGGCCATAGTTTGTTGTCACATAACTAGCATATTTGGTTATATAATCAGTGAGGTTTTTGAAGTAAATTTTAGGTATTTAATTAGAGGAATACCAATGTATATGTTTATGTATTAAAATGGTTTTGTAATCAGTCAGAATCATTTAACCCATTCATTTAGTGGACTTTTTACTTTATTATGTGTGTTTTCATTGCTTTTAATATAAAGTAATCTTTTGAGTTAGTTGGACTATATAGTGAATTAACTAAACATAAGTCATTTTAAAGTTGATGATATTTTGTAAGGTTTTATGATTGCTAGTTTTTATCTTATGTAATTACAGAGATTTTAAGGCTTTTTTTTATTTGAGAGAGCATATGATCTGATCATGTTCATAGTTGTGGTTCTGAATGCTTTCTTGTGTTTAGGATGTTAGATTGTGTTATTATAAGGACTTTCTCTGAATTTTAACTACCCTTATCTCATAGCTTTATCTGTTCAGTATCATCAACTATTTTTATTTGGGGAAGCTATAGATTAGCAAGTTACTTACATATTGTATTGGGGTTTGGCTAAGAGTTAGAGTGTGTGTTTTTTATCATAGCATATTTAAATAGATACACTATTTTTATTCTTTTGGAAAACCTTATACCCTTAATGGAAAAGAGTTGAAGTTGACTAGTTTATTTTTAATGTGAATGGATAGGTTCATTTAAAGTTAACGAAATGTTGAGATATTGGATTTAGAGGAATATAGAATACATTTTCTCAAATAACTACACTAAACCACAACTATATCTCTCTAAGTATTTGAAATAAAGTATTATAGGGATTAGGGACTACGGGGTGAAAAACTGCTATAGTTTTTTTGGGGTTTATATAAATTTATATTTGATATTTGGAAGAACAGGTGAGATATAAGGGGATTGGCAAAGCATTAGTAATCTAAATTACTTAAGTTAAACTTGTGGCTCCAATTTAGAATTGGGCTTAGTAGAGTACTGGTTTTCATGCGGACAATGAGAGATGCTTCATTAGTCAATAACAATAGATTGAGTTGTTATTGTTCTGTACGATGTTTTAGACCTGAGAATTTTTTTTTTGCATTTATTTATTTTGTCATGGTGCTGAGAAGGCATTTTTATGTGGTTTTCTCAGGAATCATAATATTTTTATGTTATGGGTTCATTAGACTCTGGGGAATGACATAAGATGGTTGATATGTAGGTGGCTTATAGCCTTTCATACACACAAAATATTTGTTTATAAAAATGTAGTTGTTCTTTCTATGAGGAATTTTTGTGAGAAATTATAATTTGTATACCTGTATGTAAGTAAAGTAATAAATCTTTAACCTTTGAGATTTTGCTGATACACTGCTATTGTAGAGCAGAGTATGTGGATTTAGTTAAGGCAGAATATTAAGCCCCAATACTTAAGTCAAGTTTATCATTTTTATTACATTGAGAATTATTTCAATTTTAATAAGGCATGTAAAGATGTCTTTTTGAGGCTAGATGGAAAGAAGCCTTGAGCATGTTTAGCCTTTAAGATGTGCCATCTCAGAAGTAGATGGCCTACAGTCTCTCCAGAGGAAGAGGCATTTTTCTCTTTCTCCTTTTATTTTATCAGTTTTACATTTACTTACATGTGTATACGTTGTTTGTTCCACCTTCCCTGGGCACTTTTTTCTTTTTTTGATGTGTGTTTTTCATGGGTGAGGGAGTATACCCTCAGTTTATGTGATTCTTTGGTGCAATTAAATTCTCAGGGTAACAGTTTTTTTATATTTGTCATATTTTGAGGGGTACTGGTCAAATTTTTATTAGTGATTGGGGTTTTTGTGTAGGTGGCTAAACCTTTGTGGGGAATTATTTTTGATGGAAATTTTTATTTTCATAATTGATTGAGCTCAAATTGTGGATTTTATTAGCCTACAGTAATAGTATAAGTGCTTTTATTTTCCATACTTATGAAAACTGCGATTTGAGCAAGTTTATTCCCTCCATAATGTACCCTCACAGCGCCCTCTATGCTGGCCCCCATTTGCAAACACTATGTGGTTAGTTTCATTGTGCTATATTCACCTGTATGTGTAAACTACTTCAAGGCTGTTCACCCACTGATGCCTCTCTTTAAACACTTCCCACTGGTGCCCCAGACATTTTATCTGTTACATTCATGTTCTGTTGTTATCGTCATTCTCATGGTCCTAGAGTCCACATATGATTAAAAGCATGTAACATTTGGCTTTTTGAGCTTGGCTTATCTTGCCCAACATGAGGATCCACAATTCCACCCACTTTTTTCCTGAAAATAACATAATTTCACTCACCATTATGGGTGAATAATACTCCATTGTATATATATCACAAGTTCTTACGAATTCATTCATCAAAGGACACAGTGACTGATCCCACAGGTTTGCGGTTATGAATAGTGCTGCCGTACACATGAGTCTGCAGTGTTGCTCTTCTATCTTGATTTACACTTCTTTGGATCTATGCCCAAGAATTGTATATCAGGGTCAGTTGGTAGAACTGTTTTCAGGTATTTTTTGTGCGTTTCTTTTTTGATGAGCCTCCATACTGATTTTCATAGCTTTGGTACATGTCCACCTACCTAAAAAGACTGTACATAGGTTTCACTTTTCCTCCATTCCTGAAAGCACTTGTTGTTCTTATTTTCTTGCTGATCACCATTCTGACTGGGTGAGTTGGAATCTCAGTGTAGTAGTGATTGAATTCCTTATATGGCTAAGAATGTGTAGTTTAAAAAAATATATTTATTAGTCATTAGAACTTCTGATAAATGTCTTGTCAATTCAATTGATCATTTGTTTATTAGATTCTTTGTTCACTGCTGTTTAATTTTTTAAGGTCTTATATATTCTACATGTTAATCCTTCATCTTATGAATAGTTTATAAAGATTTTCCCCAAGCAATGGCTTTCCACTGATATGCAGAAGCTTTTTCACTTGATGCAACCCCCTTGATCAATTCTTCTTCTTATTGTCTGGGTAACTGGAATCTTGTTTAAAAAAATTTCTTATACCTATAATTTCCAGTGTTTTCCCCAATTTTCCTACTATAAGATGATGGTAGAGTGGCTCAAGTGTTAGAGTGCCTGTCCTTAGTTCATTCCCCTATATTGCCAAGAAAATTTCTGAAGTAGTTTCAACCTTTTATAACAAAATTGAGGCTAAGAAATTGAGGGGAAAAATCCTATGGCCAGGAATGGATGAAGTTGTCAGAGACCCTTGAATAGCACAGGTGGCTGAAATAGCAGGAGTAGTTGGTGTTTAGGGATTTTGTTGTAATTATTTTTGCTGTGCTTGGAGTGTCAGGAGGCACTGTGGAACAGGAGGTCTTACTGAGGCTTTCTTTTTGTGCTACCAAGTATTGAACTCAGAACCTTTGTGCATGGAGGCAAGCACTCTGCCACTTGATCCACTTCAACATCCTTTTGATTTTTATTTGGTTTTTAATTATGTAAGGTGTCTCTACCTAGTTGGGATTAAAGCTGTGTATCATTAAGCCCATCTTTATAAGGGCTCTCAAAAAGCCAACTTTTATTGGATATACAAATGTGGATGCTGGGGTTGGAGGTTTGGTTCATGCAGTAGAGCACCTGCTCTGCAAGTGAAAATCCCTTAGTTCAAACCCCTGTCACAGCAAAAGGAAAATATGGATATTATGGGGTAACAAACTTTAAATTTCATATTTTGATTTTAATGTTGAAAAATTAGATATGTGCATTTAGATCATTTTTTGTTTTTCTATGAAGTAGGCATAAATAAAACATTAAATAGTAGATTTCTTTCCTTGGCCAGGTATGTTTATTATTTTAATTTATACTGGGAGCATTTGTATTATAACAGATTTATTTTATAATAATTGGTATTTTAATTTCTTAGTATATTTTAATGGAGAATTTTGAGGAATGCTAATGGATTCAGACACCTTCCTTAGTTTGCTATTTGTATTTAGTGGAAAAGGAAGAAGGAAAGAAGAAAGAAATGGAAGACTTTTTATTAGAACTCCTTTTTGTCTAGGTGCCCAAGACTTTTGTGTTATTGTTGTTTGTTTATTTGTTTCATTGTTTTGGTTTTGAGTGACTGAGGTTTAAACTCAGGGATTCCTACTTGATATTGTGCCAAGTTCCTGTTAGAATCATGCCAACAGCCAATGACTTGTATGGACAAAGTCAGGTCATTAATATTTTAAAGCAAGATTAATAAATTGTCTATAGTCTGGTAAGGGGACATTCCTTCCTTCCTTCCTGATAAACCTGATACCCTAGGCTTATTTTTGAGGCCATTAGGGATTCCTATTTAATCAGAAACCAAGCAAAAGGCATGATGAAAAAATATTGGGTGCTAAACAAAAAGAGGATTTGAAATTTAAGATCAGTGGCAATTTTGAATATTAAAGCAAATGATTAAGAATTCATTTTTACAGGGTGTTTGGTCTCTAATAGTTGGCTTAAGATTAAGGCAATATTTTTAATAAGATGAACAGTTTTAAAATTACTTTAGGGATCCTGGTCTTTGGATGCAGAGGTACTATTGCATCTCCTTCTCCAGATAATATAAAGGACCAGGAAAAGTCTGCTTTTTGGATCAATGAATTTTGTATTGTTGAAACTATCTGTAGGCAGTTGTCTAGACTTTGATGGTGAAGAATGCATAAGTGTATTACCATTGAAGGATTAATTCTTATGCATTGAGGTATAATATCAGAATATATATTTGATAACTACATGTAAGCAAAGAGCTTTTGAGTTTTTATAAAAAATGGGACATTTGATTAAAGCTATGGTTGATATATAAGCCCCTCCCTTTTACGCAGATAACTTTGGTCATCTAATAAGAGAAGGGCCAAGGAAATGGCTCCCACGTCATGACATCTGTGTGCTTGTTAAATGTAGTTTGCATTTAGGAAAGAATATTTATATATTTTTCTTTCATATGAGTTTAAGAGATAGATAATTGCATATCCCTTCTCATTTTAGACTGATTGCCCAGGGGCTTGTCAACTTGTTTATTTTTTCAAAGAACCAGCTTTTTGTTTCATTGATTCTTTGTATGGTTTTTTTTGTCTCAGTTTCATTAATTTTGGCCCTTACTTTTATTATTTATTTCCGCTTGTTTTGGATTTTGCTTATTCTTGTTTTTCTAGGAATTTGAGATGTTGAATTAGGTAATATATCTGAGATCTTTCTGTCCTTTTAATATATGCACTCATGGCTACAAACTTTCCTCTTCAGACTCCCTTTGCTGTGTCCCATAGGTTCTGGTAGATGGTGTTTTCATTTTAATTAACTTCCAGGAATCTTTTTATTTCCTCTCTTATTTCTTCTGTGACCCATTGATCATTCAGCAATGTATTATTCAGCCTCCAATTATTTGTATATTTTCTGCTGTTTTTGTAGCTGAGTTATAATTCTATTGCATTGTGATTAGATAGAATGCAGGGGGTAATTTCTATTTTTTGTATTTTCTGAGGCTTGATTTGTGCCCTAATATATGTTCTATTGTGCATAAAGTTCTAAGGGTTGCTGAGAAGGATGTATGTTGTGCTGCTGTTGGATTAAATATTCTGTAGACATCAGTTAGGTCCATTTGATTCATGGTGTCATTCAGTTCTAGGATTTCTTTATTGATTTTTTTTGTTTGGATGACCTATCTATTTGTGACAGAGGGATATTAAAGTCTCCAACTGCCACTGTGTTGGAGTCTATATGTGCTTTTAACTCCTTTACTGTATGGTTGATGAAATTGGGTGCACAGACATTGGATGCACATATGTTGATAATTATTGTTTCCTTTTGATGTATTGCCACTTTTATTAGTTTGAAGTGTCTTTCTTTGTCTTGTATGACCAATGTAAATTTTAATACTACTTTGTCTGATACAAGTATTGCTACTCCTGCCTGTTTTCAGGGGACACTGGCTTGGTAAATCCACAGAATAGAAAGGAAAGGAACACTACCTAACTCAGTCTATGAAGTCAGTATTACAATAATCCAAAAACTCAGACAGGAACACATACGAAAAGGAGAACTACGGGCTACACTCCTTAATGAATATTTTTTTTCTCTTTCCTTAATGAATGTTGAGGCAAAAATCCTCAATAAAATAAAGACAATCTGAATACAACAACATATCAGAAATATCATTCACCATGACCAAGTTGGGTTCATCTCATGGGTGCAGGGTTGGTTCAACATACACAAATTGAAAAATGTAATATAGCACATTAATACAAGCAAACACAAAAATGACTTAATCATCTCAATAGATGCAGAAAAAGCTTTTGATAAGATTAAACACCATTTCATGATAAAAGCTCTAAGAAAAGTAAGAATAGAAGGAATGTACTTCAACACTATAAAGGCTATATATGACAAACCTATAGTCAATGTCATATTTAACTGAGGAATGTGGCAAGGGTGCTCTCTCTCACCACTCCTATTCAACATAGCCCTGAAATTCCTAGCCAGAGCAATAAGGTAAGAAGAAGAAATAAAAAGGATACACATAGGTAAAGAAATAGTCACATTATCCCTATTTCCAGATGACATGATCTTATACTTCAAAGACCCAAAAACTCCTAAACACCACAAAGAGCTTCAGCAATGTGGTAGTATGCAAAATAAACTTACAAAAGTCAATAGTCTTACTATACACCAAAAATGAGTGAATTGAGAAAGAATATATGAAAACAATTCCATTTACAGTAAACTCAAAAGAGTAAAAAACCTATGAATAAATTTAACAAAGTATGCAAATGACCTCTACATAGATAACAACAAATCACTGAAGCAAGAGCTCGAAGAAGACTGTAGGAAGTAGAAAGATCTCCCATTTTCATGGATTGGCAGAATCAACAGACTAAAAATGGCCACACTACTAAAAGCAATCCACATGTTCAGTTAAATTCACATCAAAATCCCAATGACATTCATCACTGTGATTGAAAAATCTACCTTGAAGTTCATTTGGAAACACAAAAAACTACAAATAGCAAAGGCAATACTAAGAAAAAGATGAGGAATATGGAGCTATCAAAATACCAGCCTTATACTACAGAGACATAACAATAAAAACCACATGGAACTGACACAAAAACAAATATGAAGACCAGTAGAACAGAGTGGTGAGCCCAGATATGAATCCACACAGTTATGCCAACCTTATTTTTGACAAGTCACCATTAGTATACAATGGAGAAAAGACAGACTCCTCATTCAATATTGCTTGGAAATGTGATTATCTGCCTACAGAAAGCTGAAACTGCAGCCATGCCTATCACCCTGTACTAGTATCAACTCAAAGTGGATTAAGGACCTTAATATCAGACCCAAAACCTTGAGATTAGTACAGGAAAGAGCAGGGAATACACTGGAAGCAACAGGTACAGGCAAGGACTTCCTCGGTAGAATTCAAGTGGCCCAGCAACTAAACAAAAGGGTGGATAACTGGGACTACATGAAATTAAAAAGCTTCTGAACATCAAAAGAAATGATCTCTAAGTTGAAGAAACCACCCACAGAAAGGGAGAAAATCTTTGCTAGCTATACATCAGCCACGGGACTGTTGAACAGAATATAAACTAATCTCCCCCAAAACCAATGGACCAATAAAGAGTGGGGAACTGAACTAAACAGAACTTTTCAAAGGAAGAAGTACTAATGGCCAAAAAACATGAAAAAAAATGTTCACCATCTATGGCCAAAAAGGAAATGCAAATCAAAACCACAGTAAGATTCCTCTCACCCCCATAAGAACTGCTACCATCAAGAACACCAACAAAAACAAATGTTGGTGAGGATACAGGGAAAAGGGAACCCTCATACACTTCTGGCAGTAATGTAAGCTAATGTAACCACTATGGAAAACAATATGGAGGCTTCTTACAAAACTAAACATAGATTGCCATATACCACTCCTAGGGATACACCAGAAGGAATGCAAATGAGGTTATTACAAAGGCAACTGCACACCCATGTCCATTGCAGCATTATTCATAATAGCCAAACTATGAAAATAGCCTTGATGTCCCACTACTAGTGAATGGATTAAGAAAATGTGGTACTTATACACCATAGAATTTTATTCAGCCACAAAGAAGAATGAAATTTTTTCATTCACAAAAAAAAAAAGAACTTGAAAACATCATCTTAAACAAAGGTAGTCAGGCTCAGAAGGCCAAGAATCACATGTTCTCCTCATATTCAGATTATAGTCCTGATACAAATGCAGTAATATTATTGAACATGTATCACACACTAAGGGGAGACCACACACAGGAGGAATAGGGAAAGAAAAGAAAACTTAAAACTTGAATGTGGCTCATATGTTTCCTGTATAGTGACAGAGGTCTACATGAATAAGGGATTGGGAACCAGGTTAAAGATCAGTTAGACATGAATCAACTTGGCTTGTAACATATTTGTACATGATAGCAATGCTAAAAATCTCTCTGTATATCTATCCTTATGTCAACTAGCAAAAATGCCTTGTAATTCTTATTATTGCTTATGTTTTCTCTTCAACAAATATAGAGATAAGGGGAGAACAGGTTCTGCATGGAAGTGGGGAAGGTTGGGGGGGAAGAAGATGAGGACAGGGGCAGGGGAGAGAAATGACCCAAACAATGCATGCACATGTGAATAAATTAATAATAAAAAAAGCAAAAAGAAAAACTTTTAAAAAAAGAAGTGAATATACTAATTTTAACTGGCAGAAACCATTATGGGAAGGGGACTAGGAAGTAGTGAAGAGGACTGGTAAAGATGAACCAGTATGGGTTGTAATACATACGTGCATGGAAGCAATACCAGGAATCTCTGTGTGTAGCTGTCTTTATCTCAAACTAGCAAAAATGCTACGTTTTTCTTATTACCACTTATGTTTTATCTCCAACAAAGTCGGAGGACAAGAGGGCAGAACAGGTTCTTCTCAGAAGTGGTGGTGGGGAGAGGTGGCCTAAATAATGAATACACATGTAAGTAAATGCAAAAATGATAAAATAAAATGAAACTAAGAAGAAGCTCCTGTCTAAGATTGAGTGGAAACAATCAAGTATTTGCCACTGCCTTTAAGGATGTGGTACCAGACAAAAACATAGGAGGTGCTATACTGAGCCTTTTCATACTCTTCACAGCATTCTTTTCACATTTTCTCAATTTTTGACACTGCATCACAGGCTATCATAACTCACTTGGTTTTGGACTCCTAAAAGTCTGCTGTGGACGATTATATCTGTCACCACCACAGCCCCCCTCTAGAACTTCTGGATGTGTTTCACTCCTCAAGTTAATTTGTTCATGACTTCTCCTCAAATTGTCCTTGACATGTATTTCCTGAAATTATTGTATAAACTCTAATAATTAAAATAAACCTTTGCTCTGTGGTACAAAAAAACTAAAGGTCAGGCTGGCTAAGATTACAAAACTTTTGCTAATAGCTAAAAAATTCAGTCCAAACAAGAAAGCTGAAGGGAGAGAGAATATACTAACAGTCAATGACTTTACATGCTAACACTGCACGTATAGTTTATGATAAAAGGTCATGTGTTTAAAAGGTTTTCCTAAGTTAATCAAATTTAAGGCAAAAATATGGTCAAAACTCCCTAATAACAGAAGAATTCAATGGATTTTTAAATAGTAAGCTCTAAAAAGCAAATAAAGGTACAATCATGACTCCTCAAGTGCATTAAAATGAGGAAAGGCATTTGTGGCTAGAGTTTTAACAGAGGGTTTGTTAAATGGAGAGATTGCAAGAATATAAGGGGAGGTAGATGGAGGTAAAGAAGCTCTTAATATTTTAGATGTTTGCTGTCAGTAACAGTGAGAGCAAAAGTTAACAAATGGGGGAGTTCTGCCATGGGCTACAGATGTGTGCACTGTGTAAACTTGCTGTTTAGGGAATTATATTTCTTCAGAAATGTGTAAGATATTGTGTCATGAGTCTCAGATTGTCTCTAGTCTGTGGAGAGTTAAGTGGCCCTGATATGAGGGAAACAACAATTTATGTACTCTTACAGAACAGACAGGAATGTTCCTCAAAGCCTAGAAATTGTGGATTAAAAGTCTGCTACTTATGCTGACTTATTATGAGCATTTCTCCAAGAGCTGCATGGCCTCCATGCAGAAAGTACATGGAAACACAATGTGAGCCATAACCACCTTACCTATCAGGATGTTTAAGATCAGATCACCTTAGCTGTCTTATGTATAGCTTGCGAATTATGGACTAATAACCAAGGTATTGTCAATAATCCTACAAAGTTCACAATGTTTTCATTAGTGAAATGGGGAAAAAAGTACAACACTATGTTGCAGGGTACAATTTTCTCTATCAGGACATGGTCCATTCCCTTGCTCACAACCATTATGAAGTGTCACTTGATCCAGATTCATGGATTACTTTAGAGTAAACAGAATTTCAGGAAGGCCCTCATTTCTAGCCTGGAAACATGGAAAGTATTTTAAGCTATCTCCTTTGTAGGCAGTTCAAAAACAATGACAGTGAACTAGGATACCATAAGTCTCTCAGCATTGTTTAACAAAATTTCTTGGCCATACAAAACTAAAACTGCATATTCGTTAGACTTGCTAGTGTTCCAGGAATTTTTATCAAAGCACATGTATCAAAAGGAGGGGTTAGGAATAACATGGTTCAGCTTTGTTGATGAAGGTAAGATGTCTTGCACTTTGATTTAGCATCTTATCAATATTTAACTATTTAAGAGTTAAATAGTTGACAGTCTTGGTGAGTAATTTTGGATCTATCTACACATACTGCATACTTTCAGAGTTCTACCCACAAAGCCTGGTTAAAAAATGCCCATACTGTATTGCACAAAAGCCTATAAAATTCCACCCTCAGCATCCTCTGGATGGACACAGTCAAAATTATATTGAAATGTTCTTATGCTTCTTTCAGTATAAATATTAAACCCATGTTTTCTGTTAGCAAACATACAATAATAGGTGATGTTTCCTAGAAACATTAGGGAAGAACTAGGACATGAAGGCATGTATGTTAAGAAAAAGCTGGGAAAATAGAAGTGTCTCATAATGGTTTATTAGATATATCTGAAAATAAGAAGGTATCTAATGACTGAGTGTGGCTTCACTTCCTATCTGTTCACTAGCTAAAAGTGTAACAAGCAACTTGCAAAAGAAACATGGTGACACCAGGTTACTCACAGCCTCCTATTTACCCGCACATTGAGCATGAAATGATCTGCCTGATCTGTCATCAGTTTAGCACTCTCCTGGATATTAATAAGCTTGAGTCAAGAATCATTTCCACATATTTGAGTTGTCTTGTAGAAAACCTGAGAAAACATATAGGAACATATCTCAGGATACAGTTACTCCCCAACGACAGCTGCAATGCAATGTCTACAAAATTATTCTGAAGGAACACTTCAGCTCTACTAGAATATTAAGTTTAATTTGACATTGATAACATCAGCAGGAGGGGCCATCATTTCTTATCTGGACACATGAAAAAATATTTGTGCTTCTCAGGTTGACAGATCACTGAAATGACAAAGAAACACAGCATGATCATTCCCACAAAAATGTGAGTTGAAAATAAAATCTATGCCAGTTAAAATGTTCAATTCTTGCTTATTACAGTTAGTAATGATACTTTTGTTCGGAGTCAGAACAACTAAAATGCATGACAGGAGGGTTAGGAAAACAAGCACCACTTACGTGTGGTTTTCAGGAGAAGATGTTCTGTGTTCTTATGTAGGCCCACAGCAGCATTTACCAGAATACTAGCCATGTTCCATGTGAGGACATTTTCGGCTGACTGTCATGCTTGGTCTCTGTCTATAAGAAACATCATTGTAAACCAGTTTGCGAAATATCAGATGTTATCTGTGCTTTTGTTAATACCCTAGGTCATTCTTTCACTTTAGAATCCATTACACCACCTGGATAATTCCAAGTCTCTACAAACAGAGATTTTTAAGAGACCTATTACTGTTCAAACAAATGCCTAAATATATTCATTCATCAAAAGTGCAGGAATGAACATTATGAACATTGTGTGTATTCATGCTTATGCCTCTATCACTGGAAACATTTATTACACATTATCAATCTGTGAGAATATAAGAAAATCTTACTCTTGGCCTTGATTTTTTTTTGAGGGACTGGGGTTTAAACTGAGGGCCTTGCTACAGGCTGAGAGCAGCAGGCAGGCAAGCCACAGTTGCAGATACCACTCTCAGAACTGTCTCCAGACGCTTTTTTTTCTTTTTCTCCCTACCTTTGATGAGAGAACAACTGAATTACACCTGCAAGCAGAAAAACTTACTGAAACTGTATTGCTTTTGAACTTGGGACACTTGGTGGGGCTTTGTGTGTGTGTGTGTGTGTGTGTGTGTGTGTGTGTGTGTAGTTTTGTTCTACTTTATGCATTCCCTTTGATGAGACAACTACAGAACAACATCTGAGGCACCAACTACAGGACTGTAGATTGAGATGGACACCCAAATTATTAAGACTGAAACTGCATTGCATATAAACTTGGAAGATTTTTGGTTTTTTTTTTAAATTTTCCATTTTCCATTTTATTTTAATTCAATTTTATATATAGATATTTATTTCATTTACTTATTTTTTATTTTTTTTATCTTTGATTTTCAATCCTCTCTGTCTCTCTAATGTCTGTTCAGCTTACTGTCGATTAGTACACTAACACTCCCTGTTTATACCTTTGAAACTCTCTTGTCTGATACCTTGTTCTGCTTTCTCCCTCTTGTCTGTATATTTGTTTTCCCCTTTTCTTTAACTTTTCTTTAACTTCTTTCCATCTCAGCTCACCCTTCCATTCTAAATATTACCACTGTTATCATTACAAGCTAGAAAATACTTAATTGCACACAGTACAGGCACAGTAACAACACCAACGACAATGACAGGAAGACAGATAAAACAGGGAAACCAGTTTCCCCACAGCAAAAAATTAGTACAGGAACCAGAGGAGAATGAAGAGAACAGAAACTCAGATCCAGACTCCAACAAAATGAAGATAAACTATGCCAAAGGACCCAATGAAGCCCACAAGGATAATTTAAAAGAAGACATACTACAAGTACTCAATGAGAATTTTATAGAGATGATACTGGATAGGGTCAACCAAAATTTACAGGAGACACTCAAGAAATTCCAAGACAATAAAAATAGAGAATTTGAAAAAGCAAAAGAAGAAATAAAGGAAACCATAGAAGCATTGTATAAACACCAAAGTGAAAGAGAGAACACAATGAATAAACGGATAAATGATCTCAGGACAAAAATAGACAACATTAAAGAAGAAAACTGCCAGGATATGGAAAACCTCAGAAAAAAGAACGAAACAGAACTGCAAAACAAAACGGAAGGCCAATCCAGCAGAATAGAACAAACAGAAGACAGAATCTCAGAACTTGAAGATGAAATGGTAATTAAAGGAAAAACCGAAGAACTATTAATTAAACAACTCAAGACCTGTGAAAAGAAAATGCAAGAACTCACTGACTCCATCAAAAGACTTGAGAATCATGGGCATCGAAGAAGAAGAGGTGCAAGCGAAAGGAATGTGTAATACATTCAACAAAATAATAACAGAAAATTTCCCAAATCTAGAGAAAGATATTCCCATACAAATGCAAGAGGCCTCCAGGACACCAAACAGACCAGATCAAAATAGAACTACTCCACGACATATCATCATTAAAACAACAAGTTCAGAAACTAAGGAAAGAATTTTGAAGGCTGTAAGAGAGAAAAAACAGGTAACATACAAAGGTAAACCCATCAAAATCACAGCAGACTTCTCAACAGAAACATTAAAAGCAAGAAGAGCGTGGGGTGAGATCTTCTGGGCACTGAATGAAAATTACTTCAACCCCAGGATACTCTACCCAGCAAAGCTATCATTCAAAATAGATGGAGCAATAAAAGTCTTCCATGATAAGCAGAAACTAAAACAATATGTGACCACAAAGCCACCATTACAAAAGATTCTGCAAGGGATTCTGCACACAGAAAGTGACACCCAACTTAACCATGAAAAGGCAGGCAGCACCAAACCAAAGGATAAGAAAAAGCAAGACAGTAGAGAGTAACATCAAGTTAGGTACACACAATCAAACCTTCAAACAACTAAGACAACTAAATGGCAGGAATCACCACATACCTATCAGTACTAACGCTTAATGTTAATGGACTTAATTCACCCATCAAAAGGCACTGTGTGACAAAATGGATTAAAAAAGAAGATCCAACAATTTGTTGCTTACAGGAGACTCATCTCACCGACAGAAATAAGCATATGCTTATGATGAAAGGCTGGAAGAAGATTTACCAAGCCAATGGCCCCCCAAAACAGGCAGGAGTAGCAATACTTATCTCTGACAAAGTAGACTTCAAGCCTACATTGATCAAACGAGATAAAGAAGGACATTCCATACTAATAAAAGGGGAAATAGACCAAAGGAAATAATAATCGTCAATCTGTACGCACCCAATGTCAACACACCCAATTTCATCAAACATACCCTGAAAGACCTAAAAGCATATATAAATGCCAACACAGTGGTTGTGGGAGACTTTAACACCCCATTATCATCAATAGATAGGTCATCCAAACAAAAACTCAATAAAGAAATCCAAGATCTAAAATATGCAATAGATCAAATGGACCTAGTAGATGTCTACAGAACATTTCATCCAACCTCTACACAATATACATTCTTCTCAGCAGCCCATGGAACCTTCTCCAAAATAGATCATATCCTAGGGCACAAAGCAAGCCTCAGCAAATATAAGAAAATAGAAATAATACCGTGCATAATATCTGACCACAATGCAGCAACATTAGAACTCAACAACAAAAGTAAAGACAAAAAACATGCAAACAGCTGGAAACTAAATAACTCATTACTTAAAGAAGAATGGATCATTGATGTAAAAAAAGAGGAAATTAAAAAGTTCCTGGAAGTCAATGAAAATGAAAACACAACCTACCGGAACCTATGGGACACAGCTAAGGCAGTCTTGAGAGGAAAGATTATAGCCATGAGTGCATATATTAAAAAGATTGAAAGATCCCAAATCAATGACCTAATGATACATCTCAAACTCCTAGAAAAACAAGAACAAGCAAATCCCAAAACAAATAGAAGGAGAGAAATAATAAAAATAAGAGCTGAAATCAATGAAATAGAAACCAAAAAAACTATACAAAGAATTAATGAAACAAAAAGTTGGTTCTTTGAAAAAATAAACAAGATCAATAGACCCCTGGCAAACCTGACTAAAATGAGGAGAGAAAAAACCCAAATTAGTAGAATTAGGAATGCAAAAGGGGAGATAACAACAAACACCATGGAAGTCCAGGAAATCATCAGAGACTACTTTGAGAACCTATATTCAAATAAATTTGAAAATCTAAAAGAAATGGACAGATTTCTAGATACATATGATCATCCAAAACTGAACCAAGAGGAAATTAATCACCTGAATAGACCTTTAACACAAAATGAAATTGAAGCAGCAATCAAGAGTCTCCCCAAAAAGAAAAGTCCAGGACCTGATGGATTCTCTGCTGAATTCTATCAGACCTTTAAAGAAGAACTGATACCAACCCTCCTTAAACTGTTCCACGAAATAGGAAGGGAAGGAAAACTGCCAAACACATTTTATGAAGCCAGTATTACACTTATCCCAAAACCAGGCAAAGACACCTCCAAAAAGGAGAACTATAGGCCAATCTCCTTAATGAACATTGATGCAAAAATCCTCAACAAAATAATGGCAAACCGAATTCAGCAACACATCAAAAAGATTATTCACCACGACCAAGTAGGCTTCATCCCAGGGATGCAGGGGTGGTTCGACATAAGAAAATCAATAAACGTAATAAACCACATTAACAGAAGCAAAGACAAAAACCACTTGATCATCTCAATAGATGCAGAAAAAGCCTTTGATAAGATCCAACATCATTTCATGATAAAAGCTCTAAGAAAACTAGGAATAGAAGGAAAGTTCCTCAACATTATAAAAGCTATCTATGACAAACCTACAGCCAGCATTATACTTAATGGAGAAAAACTGAAACCATTCCCTCTAAAATCAGGAACGAGACAAGGATGCCCACTATCTCCACTCCTACTCAACATAGTACTGGAATTCCTAGCCAGAGCAATTAGGCAGGAAGAAGGAATAAAAGGAATACAAATAGGTAAAGAAACTGTCAAAATATCCCTATTTGCAGACGACATGATCCTATACCTTAAAGACCCAAAAAACTCTACTCAGAAGCTTCTAGACATCATCAATAGCTATAGCAAGGTAGCAGGATATAAAATCAACATAGAAAAATCATTAGCATTTCTATACACTAACAATGAGCAAATGGAAAAAGAATGTATGAAAACAATTCCATTTACAATAGCCTCATAAAAAATCAAATACCTAGGTGTAAACCTAACAAAAGATGTGAAAGACCTCTACAAGGAAAACTACACACTTCTGAAGAAACAGATTGAGGAAGACTATAGAAAGTGGAGAGATCTCCCATGCTCATGGATTGGTAGAATTAACATAGTAAAAATGTCGATACTCCCAAAAGTAATCTACATGTTTAATGCAATTCCCATCAAAATTCCAATGACATTCATTAAAGAGATTGAACAATCTACTGTGAAATTTATATGGAAACACAAGAGGCCACGAATAGCCAAGGCAATACTCAGTCAAAAGAACAATGCAGGAGGTATCACAATACCTGACTTCAAACTATATTACAAAGCAATAACAATAAAAACAGCATGGTACTGGCACAAAAACAGACATGAAGACCAGTGGAACAGAATAGAGGATCCAGATATGAAGCCACACAACTATGAGCAACTTATCTTTGACAAAGGAACTAAAAATATACGATGGAGAAATAGCAGCCTCTTCAACAAAAACTGCTGGGAAAACTGGTTAGCAGTCTGCAAAAAACTGAAACTAGATCCATGTATATCACCCTATACCAAGATTAACTCAAAATGGATCAAGGATCTTACTATCAGACCCCAAACTCTTAAGTTGATACAAGAAAGAGTAGGAAATACTCTGGAGTTAGTAGGTATAGGTAAGAACTTTCTCAATGAAACCCCAGCAGCACAGCAACTAAGAGATAGCATAGATAAATGGGACCTCATAAAGCTAAAAAGCTTCTGTTCATCAAAAGAAATGGTCTCTAAACTGAAGAGAACACCCACAGAGTGGGAGAAAATATTTGCCAACTATACATCAGACAAAGGACTGATAACCAGAATATACAGGGAACTTAAAAAACTAAATTCTCCCAAAACTAATGAACCAATAAAGAAATGGGCACGTGAACTAAACAGAACTTTCTCAAAAGAAGAAATTCAAATGGCCAGAAAACACATGAAAAAATGCTCACCATCTCTAGCAATAAAGGAAATGCAAATTAAAACCACGCTAAGATTCCACCTCACCCCTGTTAGAATAGCCATCATCAGCAACACCACCAACAGGTGTTGGTGAGGATGCGGGGAAAAAGGAACCCTCTTACACTGTTGGTGGGAATGTAGACTAGTACAACCACTCTGGAAAAAAATTTGGAGGCTACTTAAAGAGCTGGACATCGATCTACCATTTGATCCAGCAATACCACTCTTGGGAATATACCCAAAAGACTGTTACTCCAGAGGCACTTGCACATCCATGTTTATTGTGGTGCTATTCACAATAGCCAAGTTATGGAAACAGCCAAGATGCCCCACCACTGACGAATGGATTAAGAAAATGTGGTATCTATACACAATGGAATTTTATGCAGCCATGAAGAAGAACAAAATGTTATCATTCGCTGGTAAATGGATGGAATTGGAGAACATCATTCTGAGTGAGGTTAGCCTCTCCCAAAAGACCAAAAATCATATGTTCTCCCTCATATGGGGACATTAGATCAAGGGCAAACACAACAAGGGGATTGGACTATGAGCACATGATAAAAGCGAGAGCACACAAGGAAGGGGTGAGGATAGGTAAGACACCTAAAAAACTAGCTAGCATTTGTTGCCCTTAACGCAGAGAAACTAAAGCAGATACCTTAAAGTAACTGAGGCCAATAGGAAAAGGGGAACAGGTACTAGAGAAAAGGTTAGATCAAAAAGAATTAACCTAGAAGGTAACACCCACGCACAGGAAATCAATGTGAGTCAATGCCCTGTGTAGCTATCCTTATCTCAACCAGCAAAAACCCTTGTTCCTTCCTATTATTGCTTATACTCTCTCTACAACAAAATTAGAAATAAGGGCAAAATAGTTTCTGCTGGGTATTGTAGGGGAGGAGCGAGGGGGCGGAGTGGGTGGTAAGGGAGAGGGTGGGGGCTGGGGGAGAAATGAACCAAGCCTTGTATGCACAAGGAATAATAAAAGAAAAATGAAAAAAAAAAAAAGCAGCCAGAGTCTGTAGGTGCACTAAGCACATTGGTTTGGATTTGTGCGCTCTGTCCTACTCATTCTGAGATGGTATGTTAGTTGAATAACCTGAGTATTATGTTTTTTTTTAACCTATAAAATTGAAATATTGATTATCCTAGAATGGATGAGTTAACATATAAAAAAATAGTACAAAAAATACTGCAATAATTTTTTTTAAAAATGATTTTGATTTAAAACAACATGCACTTGTATAACTAGCATGGTGTTTAGTGAAATAAGCCAGACACAAAAAATGAATACAAAGTATTCATTTCAAGAATAGAAAGGTTGATATCATCAAGGAAAAGCTATTTGAGTGTCTTCTGTCAAAATTTATCAAATTGCAGTACTGAGTTTTGAACTCTAGTCTAGGCACTTGCCAGACAAACACCCTAGCTCTTGAACTACATCCCAGTACATGTAAATGTGCACTTTTGCACTTCTGTGCATATATGCTATCATCAATATCTCTGTTTCTTTTCTAAAAGCACCATTTATGGAATTCTCCCTAATTGCCAGTATTCTCACTGACTCAAATACATGAACGTTATTTTCCTTTTTTTTTTAACTGTTGTGCTGGGTGGGTATACATTGTGGCATTTATAAAAGTTATTACAATATATCAAATATATCATACTTGAATTCATCCCCTCTACTATTCTCCTTTGTCCTTCTATCTCCCCATTTCTGGAATAATTTCAACAGGTATCATTTTCCACTCACATACATGTGTATACCATATTTGCACTATATTCACCCTTCTACACCCTTTCTCCAAATTCTACCACTGATATGAAACCCCCAGACAGGATCTGTTTCACCCTTCTGTTCTGTGATTTTGTAAAAGAAAAATAAAATGTCATTTTTGTTAGTTTATGATAAAAAAAATAAACTGAGGGCCTCATACTTATAAAGCAGTCACTCTACTGCTTGAGCCTCATTTCTAGTCCAAAACTCTTACTCTTGGCTAAGAATATGAGACATACATTCTACTTTCACCACATATAGTCCAAAATAAAAGAAAATATATGAATGTAGAAATATTCTTTAAATATATATCTGAAAATAAGGAGCCTTTTCATGACTGAATATGATACCTCCTCATACATGAGCGTTAGTCAATGCCTACATGAGATTATTGCAAAAACAAGACAACACCCAAACAAGCACATCCTGCTTACACCACTAATCTTCAATATCAGAAGTTCAGCTCTGCATGTGGACCACTTCATCACCTATGTGGTTATTAGCAATTCTTGGGCAACATTCTTTCAAGAAATGCTCTATCATCTATCAGAAAACCTGTGAGATAACATCCATACATGTGTTTCAAGATACAAACTGTAGTACAGGGACACCTCTGTATTTATTGCCCTGTCCAGAAGCATTTGTTCAACTACACCTGGATATGTGAACTAATTCTTGTTGAACTGCATGGTCTGAATATTGCATTCATGCTTCATTGATGCCTGCAAAAATTCTATATTTAGAAGAAATCTCAAAGTCAACAAATATAACCACCACCCAGTGCACAACTATGCCCTAATATCCACAGGATCAATATCAATTTTCTCTGCCATCTTAAAAGTGTAAACTTATGGTCACTACAAGTGGTAAGAGAAAGGTCATCTTTATAATCACTTATGACAAATGTTAGTGAAAAGAACGATTATGGGCAACCTCACATTCATCTATATGCAGGAAGGTCTGACATTGTATAGTAAGATTCTGATACACAGCACCACTAACGTGGATACCAGCAATTCTCCCTTGAGGACTTTTTCATCTCCCTGATATGTCTCAACTTGAACTTTACTTGTGGATAAATTTTGTTGCTCATGTCTTTCCCAAAATCATTATGTCACTACAGGATCTACCTATATTACCAAGAGACATTCAGATAGATAACAAAGAAAGTTAAGACAACCCTTCCTAGCTTGAGAGTTTATCTGCTAATATTCCCTAACTCCTCCATGATGGATCTTGTAAAAGGGTGTACATAACTATTGTGTTTCTGAAAGAAGTCTGTGACAAATATGCATTGCTTATTAGGAAAGATACCATTATATTAGGTTTGGAAATATTGTCATGGAGATATGAGGTTTCTTAAAGCACATCATGTGTAATAAAGGAGAAATGTGTTAATGACCAACACACTCCTCAGTTGCACATATGAAAATAAACATCTCTACACTTATGTGTGTGATCCTCTCAAACTTCTATACAAACAGATACCTTACCAAAAGCAAGAAAAAAAATATGGCAATACAAGATGAGGTATAACTTCTCACCTATCTGAACATTTAAGATCAGAACGTCTACACTACCACCTGGGAAGATTGTCACTTTTTATCAATTGGCAATGCTCCCCAAAACATTACTTTTAAGGTCACTCTATCCATCTGAAAAGAATGTGAAAAGGAAAGCATACAAATCTGTGTTTCAGAATACACTTTACACTACCTGGACATATTACCCCCAAATTTCCCTTGCCTCAGTCATTTTATGGGCCACATTAACACTCCTGAAATTAATGGACTGCTTCTGAGTTTAAAGAATTTCATGATCATCCATAAAATTGAGATTGGAAACACAAAAATTCAATCTTTCTCCTATATTAGCATATCAACAAAAATTACAACAAACCAGAAAAATCATAAATCCTTCTGAATTCCAAAGTTAAATTTTCTTGCCATAGAAACATTACAAGGCCATATTCATTAAAACTACTAAGGGCTCCATGGCTTCTTATCTCAGCATGTGTACCAAAAGAAAAGAGTGGTTAGAAATACCTTCATCCCATAATTTACAGTTGCAGTTATCACATTCTGTTCTGTGATTTAGGATAACATAAACACTTTGTAAGAGAAATTTTTCACTTGAATACCACTAAGATTCACTGTGCATCTTGACTTATCTGTGAGAAACACACGTTAGAAAAGGCATTTGCTAATTGTTTCATCCTATCTGTGAATATGAAAATTCCCAGAGACTTTGTATCACTTTAGGAATCATCTCTGCTACCTGCATACTTACAGAGGTCCATGTAGATAGCCTGGAAGGGAAATTATTTCTATTTTGAGAGGATACTTATAAGATTCCATAATCAATGTCAAATTGATGGACACAAGGAATATGACCTGGATGTCTGTTTGTGCCTTTATCCCTATGAGAGTAAATACATATTATTTTTCTGCACGGACATACAAAAAACCAAACTCTAGAGAGAAATTTGAGGGAAATACTCTTCTTTTCATCACATATATGTAAAATAGGTGGAAATATATGAGGGTACAAAGCACTCATCAAATTGGAAACAATGAAAATTACATTGATTTATTCTCATGCCTCTACCACTACAAGTTTAATGTCACACTGTCAGCAAGTATAGAATAAAATTTGGCCTTTACCAGTAATATTAGGAAGTTACGAGGCTTGGCTATACATTCATGCACAATATGTTGGGAAACATGTGTCTCCTAATATTTTATTACATAGCTCTAACATTATGAAGACCTCTAATGCCTGAATGTAGCATCATCCCATATCTACACACTGGTCAAGTCAGTAAGAGGATAGCTGCATGAAAACTTGACAATTCCAATTTAGACACTACTCTTTCTTGCCTGGACACTGAACATCTGGTGAGCTGCACTGTAATAGTGTCACCAGAGTTAGTTTAAGAAAATTATTGAAATGTTATAACCTTAACGTATTGCCCATATGTTTTGTTATTTTTGAATGTTTCCAACAGGAGCATTTTAAGAGTATTTATGAAGTAAAAGTGTGGCATAGATCCTATTAGATAATCTAGTAAAGCAGTGAGGCATAAGGAAATAAGTAAACACATACCAACTATAGTGGATAGGTATTAATAAACAAACATTAGTTCTTTATATATTTTAATGTAGGTTAAAATGTTTGGCTTAAACCTATTTTGGATGGTATGTTTTTGTATTAGGTCACTGGTAGCTTTTTAATTCTGCTGTTGCTGTAATACTTTGATATTATTTATTATCTAAGCCTGAAGGCATTATGTCTGAGCAGAACTTGCCAATGAAAGAGTTTTTGACAGGCTCATCTATATTTTGTAACTTTTCTGTACATATTTCAACTTAAAATGATTACAGCACCTGGCATCCTCAGAGCATATTATTCAACAGGATCACGGTCAGAGGAATTTTTTGTTGTTTAATATGTATTGTAATTTAATGGGAGATATGTGCTGAAGACAATGCATTTAATTCCTTCTTTAAAGATCCTTTAGTGCAATGTTTTATATTGCACTTCCAATTCTTTATGCTGGTCCCTTGTCACTGTTAATCCTGTCTTTTAGTCCCCTTAAATCAACTTGGGTCCTTGACCTTATGGAGCCTAAGAGGTTTGATTTTTCTGTCTTTGGTGAATCTTTTCTGTTGAAAAGAGGTATCAGATCTACCTAAAATGGTACTGACAATTCCCCTTAGTTGGTGGAGAGGTGACATGGAAAAGTTAGTCAATGACATCTCAGAATAGTACGATACCAGGAATATGGCATGTTTTTGTATTGCAAAATAAATTATGTGATATACCAGAGAGGACAATACAACAAAAAGTAGCAGAATTTTAGGGATATAAACATTAAAACAATTATTGCAATGCATTTAACCAAGAGTCCCCAATAAACCATGAACTTAATGGGTAATTAATGCTTAAGTGGGTATACAGTTATACATAACATTGATTCTGGTTGTGAAGATCTTTCAGGATTGAGGTGATGCTGAGATATTTGGAACATAAACACAGTGGTTAAGTTCTATGAGGATGTCAGAGCCTCTCTAGGCAGCATTAAGAAGGTTTAGGGAAATTTTAGTTTGAAGAACATTTGATTTTGTTATTTTTATATTTTTAAGAGACATGTGTCCTTAACTAAGTCATAGAAAAACTTTTGGGCAAAGTTGCTGAGTGATTTTACTTGTTATTTTATATTTTTAAGGTTATTGTAGAGATGAAATAGAGGCTACTTGATCATACCTTTTGTTTACTTATGATTCTGTACTGGTAACTTAATATGTTTTGTAACATCTGTCATTTTTTGTTTATAGGATAACGTGATAGTACATTTTCCTATATCAATCTAGGGTTAGGCAGGGCCATGGTTTGTTGTCACATAACTGTCACAGTTTCAGTGGAGTATTTCATGTAAATTTTTGTATTTAATTAGAGGCATACCTATTAATAATTTGAGTAGTAAAGTGGTTTTATAATTAGGAAGAGGGATTTCACCCACTCATATAGTGGCAATTTTTATGCATGTTGTTTTATTGTCTAAAATAAAATTGTCCTTGAGTTAGTTGGATGAAAGTGTGAATTAACTAGAGATAATAGTCATTCTAAACTTGCAATATTTTTTAAGTTTTAAAGGCTGGTAATTTTTATTTGGTGATTGTGGAGATTTTAAAGTTTTTCCTTTTTGACAGCACACATTTTGAACATTTGTTAGTGTTTGTTCAAACTGAATTTTTTTATGTTTAGGATATTATAAGTGTTGTTAACAGGACATTTTGTAAAGTTTCACTAGCTTGATTAGTTGTGTATGTTCAGATATTATTAATTATTTTAATTTTAATATTTTTGTGGCAAATTATTTACCTACTGAATCAGGACTTTGACCTAGAGTTATAGTTTTAGTTTTTAACCACAGTATTTTTTTATACATCTGAGGCAAAATAATTTAAGTGCATAGTTGGTAAACTGTCTGAATTTATTTAAAACAAACAAAAATTCTGGACTTTAGAGGAATGTAGAAGTCTGTATTTTTAAAAATAATAACTCCAAAACAGGAACCCTTTGTAAGTATTTAGGCAAAATATTTAAGGGCTTAGGGACTATGGGCTGAAGTAGTGCTGAAGTTTTTTAAGATTTGTATAAGTTTTCTTTGTTATTTGGGAGAATAGGTGAATTATAAGGGTATCAAGAAGGCACTATTAATTTGCATTTTTAAAACAGTAATCGAAGGTTGTGGTTTTGATTTAGTTTTCAACTAATAGGATATTGGTTTTCATGATGATAAGGAGAGGACCTATAAAAGTGAATGAAAATAGGTTGAGATGTACAACTTTTAAAAATATAATCCCAAATCCGTATTCTGGCTTGCATTAGATGAGTGTCATCTATCCCTCTTTTAGCATGCCTTATTTTCCCCCTTAAATTACTTTGGTCCCTTAATTTTACACAGTTGTGGAGAGTTGATAGTGTGTCTTTGATGGCTTTTGTCAAATGTAAAGGGACATCAGTATTGGTTAACATCGTATAACTGATAATTGAGTAGTATAGCAGGGATCTTTTGTAAGGCTATTTTTAGAAACTTTTTATTGCTGTTTGTTTTTTGATGCGCTTCCATACAGATTTTCATAGCAGTGGCAGTTATTTACATTCTCACAGTGTATGTGGGTTCCTTTTCATCACATTCTTTTAAGGAATTTTTGTTGTTTGTTTTCATGATGATTGCCATTCTTTCATGGGTGAGATGGAATGTCATTGTAGTAGTGATATACACTTCTTTTATGACTAGAAATACTGAAACTTTTGCATACATTATTAGCCATTAGCACTTCTTCTGATAACTGTCTGTTCACTTTATTTGCCCATTTATTAACTAGATTGTTTGTTCTTTTGATGCTCAATGTTTTGAACACTTTCTATATTCTGGATATTAAGTCTTGATCCTTTCAATAACTCACAAATATGTCCTCAAATTCTGCGAGCTAGTTCTTGACCTTGGTAATTGTTTTCTTTGATTTGCAGAATCTTTTTCATTTCATACGTCACTTTTTTATGTTTTTGTTCTTATTATTTGTGCAATTAGAGTTATGTTCAGATTATAATTGCCTATACCTACATCTTCCATTGTTTTAAGTATTCTCCTATTGTACTTTCAGGGCTGGTGGAATGGCTCAAGTGTTACAGTACCTGCCTATCAAGCCTGAGGACCTGAGTTCTATAACCAGTACTGCCAAAGAAAAAGAAAAAGACAAAAGAACCCTGAATGGTAGAAGGTGTGAATTAAAATATGATATATTTCATTATTATAAGAATTTTTGTTAATGCCACAATTTATATCCACATAGCACAATAAAAAATAAGCAGAAAAGCAAAATTTTTAAGGTTTCACAATTAAATTAAGATCTTAGATCCATTTTGAACTCATTCACTAGAGGGTGAGATTTAAGAAGCTAGTTTCATTTTTCTATGTATATAACTAGTTTTACAGGAAGTCATTTTTTTAAGTATTTATAAAGTTGGGATGTTTATTTGTAAATATTGCAATTTATTTTTATTGTAATTTTCTTGTTTTAAACTTTTCTTATTTTATAAATTATATTTTGTATGATTGTTCAAACCTAAGAGGGTAAATTATTAAATTTTAGGGGAATTTGAGGTCTCATTTACTCTTTTTGTTATTTGTGAATAATATTCAGTATTGACTGACAAAAAAGGAATATTTTTGAAAGTTTTTGCTCTTTTGTAGAATTAGTGTTGATGGTATTATGTTTATGTTTTTGATAGTTGGTCTAAATCATAATAGGATTTCTATATTTGTAAATGTGGAACATTAAATTTTTATAATTAGTGGTCATATGTATTGATAATTTTTGTTTTTATTTGGTCAGGTGGTTGTGTAATTTTTATGTTGAAATTTAAACAAAAGTATTTTAAAACTGATAATTTAAGATTGGGTCAGTATTGGGATCTATTAGTTTTTGTTTCATGTTTGCTCTTTGACCAGAATATCATTAACATAGGCCTGAGTCATTGTCTAAATTCTGGATTTTTTTTAATGTACATCAGCATTATAATAAATTTTTACTCTTTTTGATTTTAGAGTTGCCATATAATGTTTATGACATTATGGCCTACACAATGTATCTTTGGTTATTTTTAGAAAATTGCTGCAATCTTTGAGTCTCTTCCATAATCATCTATGCTATCTGGATATTTACAGAGGTCCATGTACATCACCTTCTATGGAAACTCTTACTATCTGGAGACATTACCTGGAAGTATTCCATAGTCAATGACACAGTGATGGACACAAGGATATTACCTTGATGTCTGCTTATGCCTCTATCCCTGCAAGAAGTAAATACATAATTGTCTTCAAGGACACACAAAATACCAAGCTTTTGACAGAAATGTGAGAAAAATACTCATTTTTCATCACATATATGGTAAACAGGTGGAAATATAGGAGTGCAAAAAAAATCATCATATTGGAAACAATGAAACTTACATGGATTCCTCTTTATGCAGCTACTACTACAAGCTTTATTGTCACACTGTTACCAAACCAAACTTAAAATAAAATTTGGCCCTCTCCCATAATATTAGGCATCTATTATCATTTGAATACCATGTTTCTGATTGATTTATTCCATATCTCTGAATTTATAAAGACCCCTAATGACACAATGTGGTATCATCTCATATCTCCAAACCAGCCAAGTCAGTAAGAGGAAAATTTGTCAATACCAGTTTATTCACCACTCTCACCTGCCTGGATACTGACTATCAGTTGAGCTGCAGTGTAGTTTGGCAGTAGAGTGGGTTTGGGAAAGTTGTCAAAGGGAAAAATCTGAACTTATTGCCCATGTGTTTTGTTATCCTTGAACGTGTCAGAAAAAAATAATTTTAAGAGTATTTATAAGGTAAAATTGTTCGAAAAATTCTACTAGGTAAGGAAGGAAAGTAGTGAGGCATAAGGAAATAGGGAAAAGCACACCAAATAGAGTGGATTGGGGTGTTAAGTCAAAGGTTCTTTACATGCAGTAATATAGGTAAAGGTATATAGCTTCAACATTTGTTTGGAGTTGTGTTTTTTTGTATTATGTCCCTGGTAGGTTTAACACATGTTATTATTTGATATATTTGATATTATCTAAGCATGAAGGCATTTTGTCTGAGGAGCTCTCACCATTCAAAAGCTCTTATTACATAGCTGCCTTTATTCTATACCTTTTATGGACCCATTCTTGTTCCAAAGGATTGATGGACCAGTTCATTCTATGTGCTTGATACCCAAGGAGGCAAGGTCAGAGGAATTTTAGAATAAATTTGTTGGTAACTTAATGGGACATGTACTGGAAAGAAGGCATCAAATACATTCTTTAAAGCTTCTTTAGGACAATTTTGCACTCCAACCTTCTCATTCTAGCCAGCATTGGCTCAATGTTACCTCTACCTATTTTTTCAACCTTTATTTTTCCCCAAATTAGTTAAGTCCCATAGTTCTTAAGGATTTTAAGAGGGTGAATGATCTGACTTAAATGGCTGTTTTCAGTTGAAAAGGGACATGTCTATCCTAATGAGTTATTGACAATAATAATCCTATTTGTTGGAGGGATGATATGGAAAATTAGTTCTGGACTGTCAGAATAAAGTAATTCCAGGATTAATGTGTGAGGTTTTTTGGGAAAGAAAGTTATGTGATATATTAGAGAGGACAACATACCATTAAAAACAACATAAAAAGTAGCAGAGTTGTAGTTATATAAACATTACAGTAATAATTACAGTTTTTTAACCTGGACTCCCCTGAAAACCATGAGCTTAGAAGATCATTAATGCAAGGTAGACAATTAGCCATAGCATTGGTCTGGTTGGAGATCATGCAGGATTGAGGAGACATTGACATATTTGGAATATAGATGCAGTATGCAAGCTTTCTGAGGACATTACTGCCTATCTGGGCAGCAGCAGGAAGGTTAAGGATACTTTATTTTGAAGAATGTTTGGTGTTGTTATTTCTATTTTCTAATTTAATAGAGACATGTCTTGGACTGTGCAATGGAAGAACTTTTGAGTAAAGTTAAGGAGGGATTTTATATGTTACATTTTGTAGTGTTATTTGAAGGGATGAAACTAGAGGCAAATTGATCATAACAGGGAAAAATAGACCTCATTTATTGATGATTTAACAATGCTAAGTTAATAGGTTTTGTAAGGTATGTATTGTTTTTGTGTCTAGAGAAGTGAGATATCATATTCTCCTATCCTCCCTGGGGTTAAGCAAGGACACTGTTTGTTGTCACATAACTATCATATTTTGTTAGTAGTTTTTCAATGAAGTTTTTGAAGTTTTTTTTTTTTTTTTTTTTTTAGTATTTACCTGACGACATACCAGTTTGTACTTTTAAGTATTAAAATTCTCAGTGGGAATGATTTAACCCATTCACTTAGTGGAATTTTTTTTGCATTGTATGATATGAAGTGATCTTCTGAATTAATTGGGCTATATTATGAATTAACTTAATGTAATAATCATTTTAAAGTTGATAATATCGTGTAACAATTTATGGTTGTTAATTCCTACCATAAGTAATTGTAGATACTTTAAATTTTTTATAAAAAAGTGAGTATGCTTTGATCATGGTCAATATATATTGTGGTTCTGAATGATTTTTTGTGTTCAGGATGTTGGATTGTACTTTTAAAAGGCATTTTTTGTAAAGTTTTATTGCTTATGCATTTTTATTTTTTTGTGGTACTGGGGCTTGAACTCAGGGCCTTCACCTTCAGTCACTCCACCAGCCCTATTTTTGTGAAGGGATTTTCAAGATAGAGTTTCACAGAATTATTTGCCTGGGCTGGCTTTCCTGGTCTCCTGATCTCTGCCTCATGAATAGCTAGGATTACAGATGTGAGCCACCAGCACCTATGTCTTGATTAATTATGTCTGTTCATATATGATTAATTATTGCAACTTTAATTTGGATTGGCTATGTATTTGCAAATTGCCTCCATATTATATTGGGGTTTGGCTAAGAGTTATACTTTGTAGATTTTAATCACAGTATATATAAATCAATGTGAACTGTTTTTTATAACCTTGATCAAAACAGTTTAAGTTTAATGGTATGTATTTAAAGTATATGGATAGATGTATTTAAAATAACCAAAAGTTGAGATTTTGGATTTAAAGAAATATAGAAGAATATATTTTTTCAAGTTACAATGCTAACCCACAACTATCTCTAAGTATTTGAATAAAAATATTATAGGAATTAGGAACAATGGGGTAAATGGGTACTATAAATTTTTTTTCTTTTAAGTTTTGTATAACTTTTTATTTGTTAATTGTGAGAATAGGTGAGGAAAAAGGGGATTGAAAAGGCATCAACAATCTAGATTTCTTAAACTTAGTAAAGTTTGTGGTTGTGATTTAGAGTTGGGCTTAATAAGGTATTGGGGAATGAGAGGATCTTTTTTAGTGACAATAGGCTCAGTTGTTTTTGTTCTGTAGGATGATTTGGTGTTTTAAACCTGAGGAATTTTTTCCATCTATTTATTTTGTTATGGTACTGGTGAAGATTTTTTTCCTATGTGTGGTGTACTTGGGAACATACTTAGGGGGCTTATTAGACTTGGAGGAATGACATAAGATGGTTAATATTTAAATTGTCTATGGCACCCGATGTAGTCAAAATATTTGTATATTATAATGAGCTGGCCTTTTGTGAGAAATTATCATTTTAATACTTCCATGTAAGTAAGTAGTGAATCTTTATCTTTGAAGCTTTGTTGATGATCTGTCTTTGCAGAAAGTTGCCTAGGAATTTAATTAAGGGAGGATATTAAACACTAACACATAAGTTTATCGTGATTTTTACTACATTGAGAAAAACCTGAATTTTTAGTATGCTATTTAAAGATGTCTTTTTTTTCATTTTTCTTTTATTATTCATATGTGCATACAAGGCTTGGTTCATTTTTCCCCCCTGCCCCCATCCCCTCCCTTACCACCCACTCCGCCCCCTCCCTCTCCCCCCCTCAATACCCAGCAGAAACTATTTTGCCCTTATTTCTAATTTTGTTGTAGAGAGAGTATAAGCAGTAACAGGAAGGGACAAGGGTTTTTGCTGGTTGAGATAAGGATAGCTATACAGGGCATTGACTCACATTGATTTCCTGTGTGTGGGTGTTACCTTCTAGGTTAATTCTTTTTGATCTAACCTTTTCTCTAGTACCTGTTCCCCTTTTCCTATTGGCCTCAGTTCTTTAAGGTATCTGCTTTAGTTTCTCTGCGTTAAGGGCAACAAATGCTAGCTAGTTTTTTAGGTGTCTTACCTATCCTCACCCCTTCCTTGTGTGCTCTCGCTTTTATCATGTGCTCATAGTCCAATCCTCTTGTTGTGTTTGCCCTTGATCTAATGTCCACATATGAGGGAGAACATACGATTTTTGGTCTTTTGGGCCAGGCTAACCTCACTCAGAATGATGTTCTCCAATTCCATCCATTTACCAGTGAATGATAATATTTCGTTCTTCTTCGTGGCTGCATAAAATTCCATTGTGTATAGATACCACATTTTCTTAATCCATTCATCAGTGGTGGGGCATCTTGGCTGTTTCCATAACTTGGCTATTGTGAATGTTGAGTAGAGTGGAGTGGAGATATTGGGCATCCTTGTCTCGTTCCTGATTTTAGAGGGAATGGTTTCAGTTTTTCTCCGTTAAGTATAATGCTGGCTGTAGGTTTGTCATAGATAGCTTTTATAATGTTGAGGAACTTTCCTTCTATTCCTAGTTTTCTTAGAGCTTTTATCATGAAATGATGTTGGATCTTATCAAAGGCTTTTTCTGCATCTATTGAGATGATCAAGTGGTTTTTGTCTTTGCTTCTGTTAATGTGGTTTATTACGTTTATTGATTTTCTTATGTCGAACCACCCCTGCATCCCTGGGATGAAGCCTACTTGGTCGTGGTGAATAATCTTTTTGATGTGTTGCTGAATTCGGTTTGCCATTATTTTGTTGAGGATTTTTGCATCAATGTTCATTAAGGAGATTGGCCTATAGTTCTCCTTTTTGGAGGTGTCTTAGCCTGGTTTTGGGATAAGTGTAATACTGGCTTCATAAAATGTGTTTGGCAGTTTTCCTTCCCTTCCTATTTCGTGGAACAGTTTAAGGAGGGTTGGTATCAGTTCTTCTTTAAAGGTCTGATAGAATTCAGCAGAGAATCCATCAGGTCCTGGACTTTTCTTTTTGGGGAGACTCTTGATTGCTGCTTCAATTTCATTTTGTGTTATAGGTCTATTCAGGTGATTAATTTCCTCTTGGTTCAGTTTTGGATGATCATATGTATCTAGAAATCTGTCCATTTCTTTTAGATTTTCAAATTTATTTGAATATAGGTTCTCAAAGTAGTCTCTGATGATTTCCTGGACTTCCATGGTGTTTGTTGTTATCTCCCCTTTTGCATTCCTGATTTTACTAATTTGGGTTTTTTCTATCTTCATTTTAGTCAGGTTTGCCAGGGGTCTACTGATCTTGCTTATTTCTACATTGTTAAAGAAATAAAAAATTTGAGACTTTGGATCTAAAGGAATATATAAGAATATATTTTAAACTTTTATGTGATTCTTTGGTGCAATTGGACTTTAAGTATTCCAACTTATTTATATTTACAATGTTTTGGGGGTATCAGTCAACTTACTTTCGTGTTTCTTTCGGATCTTCTGTAGAGGGAACTTAACCTTTGTGGCAAGTTACTTTTATTGAAATTTTTATTTTGATAATCATTTGAGTTCAAATTGTGGATTTCTTTTATTAGCCTACATCAATAGTATAAGTGAGTTTCTTTGTGACATTTCCATGCATAAAGCCCCCTCTCTTCTTTCCCTCCTTTGTCAAACACTGTTCTGTGAGTTTCATTATGCTATCTTCACATGGATGTGTAAACTACTCTATGAGTCTCTTCACTCATCAGTACACCACTCTCCTTTCCCCTCAACCCTTCCACTTATCCCCAGTCTATCTTTTGTACTTGTCTCCTGTTATTATCATCATCATCCTCATGGTAAGCCTAGTTTCTACATAAGAGCAAAAACATGTGGTACTTGGCTTTCTGATCTTATCTCTGTCAAGTGACAGTCAACAATTCCATCCATTTTCTTGTAAATAACATAGTTTCATTTTTCATTATAGGTTAATAATCCCCCATTGTATACATATACCACATTTGTTTATCTATTCATTGGTTCTGAATATGCCCATTCCATAGCTTAGTTATTGTGAGCAGTGCTATGATGAACATGGGTGTATAGGTGTTGCTCTTGTATGTTGATTTGTAACAGGATCATTAGGTGGGGTTATTTTTAATTTCTTTTGTTTTTTGATGAGCCTTCATACTGATTTCCATAGTAGTGGCCCTTGTTTATATTCCCAATCACAGTGTATGAGGGTTCCTTTTACCTCACATCCTCACAAGAATTTGTCATTGTTTGGTTCTTAATCATTGTCATTCTGATAGAAATGTGATAGAATTTCAGTATAGTAGTGACATGCATTTTCTTTATGGCTAAGAAGATTCAAAACTTTTTATGAATTTATTAGGTTTTATCACATCTTCTGAACTCTGCTCAATTCATTTGCATATTTGTTAATTGGATTTTTTTGTTCCTTTGGTGTTTAGTTGTCTGAACTATTTGTATACTCTAGGTTTTAATCCTTCATCCTTTGAATATCTGCCAAATGTTTCTTTTATTCTGTGGGCTGTCTCTTGACTCTGGTAATTGTTACCTTTGATTTTCAGAATCTTTTTTATTTGATGCAATCCCCTTGATCAATTCTTCTTTTTATTGCCTGGGAAATTAGTCATTTTAAAAAAATAATTCCCTCTACCTATATCTTCCAGTGCTTTCCCCATGTCTTCCTATTGTATTTTCAGGGTTGGTGGAGTGACTCAAGTTAGGGTGTGTGCCTCAAAAGCCTGAGGCCCTGAGTTCTACATTCAATAGTGCCAAAAAAAAACTGAAGCAGTTTCAAAATTTGCACAATTTTGAAATCATTTTTATAGAGGGTGGGAATTAAGGGACTATTTTCATTCTTTTATGTGTATATAATCAGTTTTGTAGGCAGTTATTTTTGTCTGTATTTTTAATGTAATTTTCTTGTTTTAACTTTTTCTTGTTTTTAAAATTGTATTCTGGTTGCTCAAAACCCAGAAGGACAACTTATTAATTTTTAAGTGGAGTTTAACTTTTCATTGCCTTTTTATTGTGAACGATATTTGGTTTTGTAGACTAGTGAAGTGTGGTTTTGAATGTGTTTGTACTTTAGTTGAATTAGGGTGGACATTAGTATATTTTTTAAGGTCTTTGCCAGTTGGCCCAGGATCAGAGTAAGATTTTTATTTTTAAGTGTGCAATATTTAAATTTTTTAAATTAATATTCTTATGTATTAATTGCTTTATGTTTTTAATTAGACAGGTGATTATGTAATTTTTAAGTTGAAATTAGTACTTTTAAATTGATAATTTTTATTTGGTTCCTTAATGGTGTCCATTACTGTTTTTACTGGTGTGTTTGGCTCTTCAACAAAAGAATTATCAGCATAGGCCTCAATCATTGCTAACATTTTTTATTTTTTACAGATTTGTAATCTGTCTAGTACTGACTTTAAGCAATAATTTCAGCTTTGAATGTATTTGTAATATTTTAGTTTCCTTGGAATATCATTTGAGTCCAGTATTACTTTGAAATACATTTATTATAGAAGAGCATGTAATTTTATTGTTATTTGCTTATATATGCTATTTTCTAGGGACAAGTTTTGGTTTTAGATAGTATGAATCTTTACTGTTGGTTGGAGGGTTTTGGTAAAATTCTATGGTGGAGTGTATTTTGTGTCTTTTTTTCTTTTAGGGGAATTACCCTTTGTAGAAAGTCATGTTTTTTCTCTACATTTAAAACATGGGTTTATTTATTTGGACATAGTAGGTCTTGTTCTATTGTATGCAACCTAACTTTTTAAGTCATTTCTTGTTTAGTATTATATTTTGGTTGTTCAAAACATTGAAGTTCAAATTATTAATGTTTGAAGTGGAGTTTGGGGGCCTATGGCCACTTTTTGTAACTTGTGTACACTGACAAATGTATTACATTTATGAAAGTGTTTGTTTTTTATCATGTTAATATTTATGTAGCTTTTTACATTGTCATTTGGCCTATAAACACAGTGGTATTTTTATGTTTAAATACTTTAGATTTTTAGAAATTAACAGTCCTATGAATTGATTGTTCCATGTGTTAAATTTGAGAGGGGTCATATCACTTTTATCACCACATTTTATTTATGAGCATATATTAATTACAAAGGGGTCTTGTGAAAATTCCATATACACATATAATGCACATAAAGTACTTTGATCAAATTTACCCCATTAATCTTTCTTATACCCTTCTCCCTATTTTTTGAAACAGTTTTAAATATTTTATTTCCATAAAGATCATATAACTTTTGAAGTTTAAGTTGTTGCTTTTAATTTGATAACTCTAATTGGGGCCATTATCAGAATCTATAATTGTCTTTATTACTTGTTTTGACCGACAAGTATCATCAACATTGTTGTTCAAACTTTGTGTTTGTTCATAGCTTTTTACCAGGGCTTGTCTTAAATCCCAAAATGCTTTGTTCAGAGAACCACCCCTCTCCTCATCTTTAAATTGAAAGGAAACATATATTTGAACTGTTTAAAATTTATTTTTGATATGTTTAGGGACATAGTGTATTTAGTTTTAATGCTATGGAGGTTTTATAAGTTGTTTTAGAAGATCCTATTTTTGTCAAGGCAGGGTAAAGGAACTCATGCTGAAAAGCCAGAAGTTAAATGAGGCATCAGTCATTTCTTTCTTACCTGAGCACTTGTTAGTGACATTAAAGATTAAGGACAACCTCACACTAATCTCCACACAGTAAGACCAGACATTTTATGGTAAAATTTTGACTAATAGTACCACTAACCTGGTACAAGAACTCTCCAATTAATGGTGTTTTCATCTGAGACAGATGAGATGTTTCTTGACCTGTCTGAGACAAAGATATCAGAGAAAAATTTTGTACCACACATAATTCTGAAGGTCATTGTGTCATTACAGAATTCAGGTATGCTACTCAGAAACTTTTAGGTATTACAGGAAAATACTCATAAGACACCCCATCTTCTACTAAGAGTATACTTGCTAATATTTCCCCAACTCCTATCTCCATGATAGAAACTGTACAAAGGACCTAGATGAATATTTATGATCCTAAAAGTAGTCAGTGTAAAATATACATTGCTTGCTAATAAAGATGCAATTTTATAGGGCCTAGTAGTGCTATTTTGGACATACAAGGTTTTTTTTTTTCTTTTACACTCTCATGTATAAGAATGGACAAATTAATTGCCCAAAATATTCTTAAGGTATGCATCTAAGAATAAGAATTCTTCACTATATAATGTGCCATTATTTTGAACTTCTGTACTTACAGATACCTTAAAAAAAAGCATGAAAAATATGGAAACACATTGTGAGGGACAACCTCTTTACCAACCTGTACATTTAAGATTAGAGAGTTTTCACTGACACAAAGGCAATTGTCAAGTCTTAGCAATTACCAGTGCCCCAGCAGTAATTCTGTAATAGCTGTTGTGACCTCGTGAAGGGAATAGTATAAAGAAAACATACAATTAAAGTTTCCGGAAACAGCTTCCTCTACCAGAACACGCTCCCCCCTTCCCTTGACCTCAGCCATTATTATGTGCCATGTAAGCTCTACCTAGATTCAGGGATTGCTTCAGAGTTTGCAGAACATTAGGATCATCCATCAAATGTAGATTGGAACCAAGAAAACTTCTTTATTTTCCTCCTGTGTTGGCTTGCCAACAAAAATGACATAAACCAGGATATTATGAATCCTTCTGAATCCCAAAGTTAAATATAAATTCTCTACCATATTAAAACTATAAAGCCATATTCATTAAAATTGTTGAGGGCTCCCTGGTTTCTTATCAAAATACCTGCACCAAAAGAAAAGAAGGATTAGGAACACCATCATACCTTAATTGTAGCTGAAGGTAAGATACCTTGTGCTGTGCTGTGATTTAGGATTATATGAGCACTTACATAGGAGAAACTTCACTCTTGATGAACACTGAGACTCACTGTACATCTTGACCTGTCACTGAGGACTACTTCTTGGAAAACACATTTGCTATTTGTCTCTTCGTATCTATGCATATGAAAACTCATGAAGTCTTTGTATCACTTCAGGAATCACGTACACCACCTTGTAAGACACTTCTTACTAGTTTGAGAGGAAACCTGTAAGAATTCCACAGTTAATATCAAAGTGATGGATACAGTGATTCCTACCTGGATGTCTGTTTATTCCTCTATCCCTGAGAGAAATAAATTCACATTGTTTGCATACAAGAGACAGAGTAAGTCAAACTCAATTAAAATGTGAGGAAGATATACATGTTTCCACCACATACATGACAAACAGGTGAAAATACAGGAGTATACACATCATCAAATGTCCATTTGCAAATTACATTTTCTCTACTGCTGCAATTTTAATGTCACATTATTTGTCAGTAAGCATACAATAAAATTTGGTCTCTTACATTAATATTAGTTTGCAATTATAGCTTAAAATAATGCATGCAAAAACATTAGGAAATATGTGTGTCCTATTGATTTAATTCACATCTCTGAAGATCTCAACGACAAATGTAGCATTAAAAGATGACATTTCCAAGCTCGATGGAGGGAAGCCTTGGGCATATTTAGCCTTTAACATATGCCATCCCAGAGGAAGATAACCCACCATCACCCCAAATAGAGGGAAATTTTTTTGATGGGTCTTTTTCATTATAGAGGGTGTATACCCTCGGGTATGTGATTCCAGTGAAGCAAGCAGACGTTTAGTGTCTTAGTGTTTTTACATTTACAATTTTTGAATATTTGGGGGTGGGGAGCAACTTACTTTTAGAGTTTTTTGGTATCATTTGTGGACAGAGCTTATCCATTCTGGAGTTATTTTTTATTGAAATATTTATTTTGATAATCACTTGCATACAAATTGTGGATTTTTATAGGCCTACATTAATATTATAAGTAGGTTTCATTGGGACAATTCCATATTTGCATATAGAGTACTTAGAACATATTCACCTCCTCTTAAATACTCATTTTCTCTTCCTCAACTTTTTCCAAACACTATTTGGTATGTCTATCTTAATGTGTATGTATAAGCAATTCAAGACAATTCACCTACCACCTCTCCTTTTCCCCTTCATCCTCCTACTGATACCCCATGACAGACTTAATTTTACACTCATGAATCATTATTAGTATCATCTTCCTTATTATAAGTGCAGATTCCAGATATGGCCAAAAACATGCAGTATTTGGATTTTGAGCTTTGCTTATCTCCATCATTATGATATTCTCTAATTCCATCCATTTTTATGCAAATAACAATTTTATTCTTCATTATGGGTAATACTCCATTACATATATACACACTCTCTTAATCCTTCAATGGTTGTTGGCCACCTATGCTGATAGCAAAGCTTGGCTATTGTGAATAATGTTGCACTAAACATGGATGTGCAGGTGCTGCTCTTGTATATTGACTTAAATTCCTTTGGATCTATGCACAAGAGTGGTATAGCAGGGTCCATATGTAGAGCTATTTTTAGGTGTTTTACTCAGTCTATTGGTGAATCTCAATATTAATTTCCATAGCAGTGGTATCCCATTCCCAAATCAATACAGAATGGTTCCTTTTCCCAACATCCATGCAAGCATTTGTTGTACTACATTTTCCTCATGATTTCCATTCTGACTTGGGTGAGATGAAATCTCAGTGTGTATTGACACACATTTTCTTTATGTGATGTAATCTCAGTGTATATTGATATGCATTTTCTTTATGGTTAAGTATGTTAGATTTTTTTCATATATTTATTAGTATTTCTGATAAATTTTTGTTCAGTTCATTTGCCCATATATTTATTGGCTTGTTAATCCTTTTGGTTTTCATTTGTTGAATTCTTTGTATATACTGAATTATGCCTTACGTATTGAATAGCTGCTAAAGTTTTTTTTTCACAGTCAGTGGGTTGTCTCTTTACTCTCAAATTTTTCCAGAAAATATTGCCTATACCTACATCTTCCACTTTTTCCTTGTTTCAGGGTCACTCAAGAGTTAAGAGTGCTTGTCTAGCAAGCCTGAGGCTCTGTGTTCAGCCTTAATAGTGAGCCCATTCATCCCCTGAAGTAGTTTCAACCTTTTGGAACTTACATAGAGATCTTTCATCTAATTTGAATTCATGTTTGTCAAGGCTGGGAGCTAAGAAACTGATGTCATTCTTCTATGTGTACATGACCACTTTTGTGGAAAGTTAATTTTTTATCTATACTTAAACTTGGAAATGATTATTTTTGATTATTGGGGCTTCTTTTTTGTTGTCATTTTTCTGTTTTAACCTTTTCTAGTTTTTAAATTATATTTTCATTGTTCAAAACCCAAAAGGATCGATTATTAATTTTGAATTATAGTTTCAGGCATGATTGCCACTTTTGCAATTTCCAATCAATATTTGGTGCTGACTGAAAAATGAAGGATAGTTTTAAAGATGTTTTTTCATTTTGAGTTAGGTTGATATTATTATATTTTTAAAGGTTTTTTCCAGTTGGCCCAGGATCAGAGTAAGATTTTAATTTTTTAAGTGTGCAACATTTTAGAATATTTTGTAATTATTGTTCTGATAATATTAATGGCTTTATGTTTAGATTGGACTGTTATAATGTAACTTTTTAAGTTGAAATGAGTAGTTTTAAATTGATCATTTTATTTGGGTCAATCTTGACATTCATAACTTTTACTGATTTGTCTGGCTCTTTTACCCATATATGGCCAGTATAGGGCTGTATCACTCTTCAAATTTTGTGTTTCTTTCTAGAAATAAAGTCAACTGAAAAATGTGATTTGTAATCTGTCTTTTTTAAATTAATAGTAGTAGTTATGTGTTTAAATTTGTTAATAATTTTTGAAAGTCTGTGGAGTATGATTTGAGCCTGGATTTTTGCTGAGATACATCTGTTACAGCAGAATTAGCATGCAATTGGTTTCTTAAATTTACATGTGTTTTTTTTATTACATTTTTTTTTGTTTTTAGGTGGTATGAAGTTTTCCTGTAGGTTGTTTTAGTATGGAATAGTTTTATTTGAAAAAGGTAACAAAACTGAGGCTTAAAAGGTGGAAGTGAAAGTTTGTATGATCTGGGAAATGGAGGGGAGGAGTCCTATGGCCATGGTTGGGTGATGGGGTCAGAAATCCATGAGTAAAGGGGTGGTTGAAATAGTGGAAAAAGTTGGTGTTTTAGGGATTTTGTTATTGTTATTATGATGTTTTGGGGGTATCTCTGGTAAAGGAGGTCTTTTCAAGGCTCTTTTTTTTCCAGTACTGGGATTGATCTCAAGACCTTTCACAATTAGGAAAGCACTCTACAATTTGTCGCCAACCATTCTTTATTCTTATTTTGTTTTTGACTTAGTCTCTCACTATCTTGCCTCTGTAAGCCTCAATTTAGTGGTTCTCTAGTCTCTACTTGTTGGGAAAACAGCTGTGCCCAATCAGGACAGGCTTTTTAAGGATTCTCAAAAAGTCAAATTTTATTGGACTTTAAAATGTGAATATTGGGGAATAATACATTTCAATTTTTTTTGATTTTAGGGTTTTGGTATAATGTCTAAAAAAGTGCATATGGGCAATTTTATTTTCATAAAATAGGTCTAAATAACAATGTATTATATTTTAGGCTTTTACTTATAGGCCAGTATCTTTAATTTTTTAATTTATTACTAGGGGCATGTGTATTGTAGCAGATATATTTGGTAAAAGATTTTATATTTTAATTTCTTAATACATGTAATGAAAAATTTTATGGAATTCTAATGGGTCAACACATATTGTTTACTCTTTCATGTGTGGGTCTTACAATAAAGAAGGAAGAAAAGAAATGAAATAGATCCTTTTTTGTATAGTACTGAAGTTTGAGCTCAGGGCCTACACCATGAGCTACTCTTCTATCCCGTTTTTTATGATTGGTTTTTCATGGAGATAGGGTCTCAAAAACTATTTGCCAGGGCTGTTATGATGCTCAGAAGCTAGGATTACAAGCATGAGCCACTGGTGCCCAGCTAGAAGAATTTTTATTTTTTTATTAGAACTGCTTCTTAATTAAGTGGGCAAGGTCATTTTGTTCATGGGGTTTTGCTGTTCTTGTTATGTTTAGGCAGTACATTTGTTTAAATTCAGTGCTTCCTGTTTCCTAGACAGGAGCTTGCCTACTTAAGAAATATACACACACCCAGCCCACCACTGTGCTCAGCCAGGGCAAATCTTTACTATTTCAGAGTGAGGGTAGTTAATTGGGTCAGTCCAAGGAGGAGGCATTCTTCCCTTCCAGATGTTTGACACCAAAGGCTTATTTTTGAGGTCATGATAATGCCTCTTTACAGACTGCAATAAAGGCAAGATAACACAAATAGTGTGGCCTATAATGGTAAACATGGAGTAAGAAATTGAAATTTTTGACAATTTTACATATTAAAACAGATTATTAAGAATTCATTTTAGAGGGTATCTGATGTCCACTAATCTACCTAAGATTACAGTAATATTTTAAATTAGACAAATATTTTAGACTTCATTTTAGGGAACTGGGTCTTTTGGTGCAGAATTGGCAATTGATCTCCTTCTCCTGGGAAAGGAAAGAAATAGGAAAGTCTGCTTTTTATGATGGTAAATATTTTTTTGTTGAGATTATTGGTAGACAGATCTTGGTTATGGTGGAGAGAACTGAATAAAAGTATAACCTTTGAAAGGTTAATTTTTAAGGACATCAGGGTTTTATTCACAATATTTGACATTTGGTAACAAAAATGTAAGAGGACTTAGCTTTTGTAAATTTGTATTGTATTTATAAGAAAGGATGTATAATTAAAGTCATTGTTTCCATGTATATGTAGCACCCTCCTTTGTAGAGAATCTTTGTCATCTTATCAAAAAATGGCCAAAGAAAGGACTCCCACCCCATGAGATCCTATGTGTTTGGTAAATATAATTTGGATTTTGTAAAGAATTTGTATGTAATATTTTTGTTTAATGAGAGTTTAAGCGATATTTTAGCTAAGGCTGGCTAAGATAACAAAACATTAATTTATGTGTAACAGCATAACTATTTCAGTGCAAGAAAGGAAGAAGGGGCAGGGAATATACCAAGATCTAACCACCTTTATATGTCAACCTTGTAATTGTACTTTATGACACAAAAGACATGTATTTAAAAGTTTTTCCTAAGTTAAGGAAATCTAAGGCAAAAATATGACCTAAATTCCCTAATAAATCTATAAATAAAATTGCCTAGATAGTCAATTAAATTTTTTTTTAATTGTAAGCTCTAAAAAGAAAATGAAGGTAAACTCCAGACTCCTCATGTATAGCAAAATGAAGAAAGGCATTAGTGGCTGGAGTCATAGCATGTCAACATGCTGTTAGGTGGAGTGATTGCAAAAATATATGTAAGGGGATAAGGGCATAGGTAAAGAGGCTTTACTATTATTTAGCTTCTTTCTGTCAATGATGGATAGATGAAAAGGAATATTAAGGATCATTTTCTGCCATGGGAGTTATCTAACTCTGGATACTCTAAACTTGCTGTTTGAGGATTTTTTTTCATAAATTTATAAGACTTTGTGTCATGTGCCCTAGATTGTCTCCAACCTGTGGGGAGCTGAATGACACTATTATAAGGAGACCAGGAATTAATGTACTCCTTCAGATGTTTCTTGAAGCATAGGAAAGAAGGGGCTAAAAGGGATTTTGGATCAAAAGAGGGCTGCTTATGAAGCCCAGATTCTCTTGGGCTGAATTCCAAGAACCACATGCTCTCCATTGGAAATGAGAAGGAGTAGAGCAACACTGCACAAGATATCATCTACTTACCTATCAGGATACTTAAGATCAGATATCCTACACCATCATATGTTCAGTTTTCCATGTACTTACATATAACCAATGTTTCTTCATCATTCTTCTAGTGTTCACTGAATTCTCATAACTAGGATGGAAATTAAAAAAAACAAATCTGTGTTTCAGGGTACAATTTGCTCTACCAGGACACCTTCCTCTTCCCTTGCACATGAACATAATGAAGTGTCACTTAAATCATACCTTGATTCATGGATTATTTTAGTCTTAAAAGATGTCAGAAACATACTTTTTATGTATGTATGAATATGGAATATTGAAAATTGTTGAAATCATTTTAAGAAAGGGAGTGGAGGAGGAAGAAATATCATGGTGGTGAGGAACCAAACTGGAATGCAATATATGTGCATAGGGAAATGTCAGAATGAAATGCCCTATATATCCTATATATTATGTACTAATAAAAATGATTAAACAAAGAGTGATAGCAAATAAAGAACACAAGACTTTTAGTCAAGTAAAAATGACCCTGAAAGCCCAGGTCAATCTCTGAACCCAGGAAGGCCTTGATAGTATGTGTGGGTGGCCAACACTATTTGATGTCCTCTGCTCACCTTATACTTCTCTACCCCAAGCTCTTACAGAGTCAGAGTGCCCAGTTCATAGCATCTTTTTGCTTATATTGGAAGTGTTTTAACTCAAATACATTCATTGTATATACTTGCATATTTAAAGATAGGATAAATTGGGTGTAATAGTGCTTACCTATAATCCAGCACTTGGGAGGATGAGGCAGGAGGATCATAAGCTCCAGGCCAGCCTTGTCTACAGAGCAAGACTTTGTCTCAGAAAAGCAAAAATAAGTAAAAAAAAAATTAAATTAAAAAGATAGGAAGGATTAATGGAATAAAATTTTAGCAATCTTAACAGTTGTTGGGTTTTGTCTAGTTTGTTTCATGGAAAGTCAGATATTTGTACCCAGTTGTGCCACTTTACCACTAAAATTTGATAATATAAAGAAAGAAGACTTAAGGAACATTTCTGTTTTCTATTCAAATGCAGCACAATGCCAAACATAAGTTATCTTAAGAGTTAAAGTGTGTAAAAAGTTGGAAAGAGTCATGTTATGTTGGTATGCTTAAGAAATGTTATGTTAATAAATTGCTGTGTTTTTGTTTGTTGGTTTGTTTTTGCGGTATTGGACCTTCACCTTTGGACTTAATGCTTGCTAGGTAGGCACTCTAACCACCTGAACCACTTTGGTAAAATTCTTTCTTCAGTAGTTAATAAAGTTACAGTCAACCAAGGTAACTGTAGTGTACTGTCAGATAGCAGGCCATGAATTCATATGGAAATGTGTCAGACAAGATTATTTTCAACTGGACTGGGGAGTTATAAAAATACAATTGAAAAAAATACTGAAGTCCATGCTGGGAAGATAATAAACAATTACTAGAAAAAGAAGAAGAAGAAGAAATGTCCATCATTTCTAGAATGGATACATGGAAATAGCTTAACCCCCCCCTCCTTTGGGTGAAGGTCAACAACAACAATGAATCAGAATATTCCAAGTCTCTCAGCATTTAAAGGGTCAACATAAATTTTCTGGATAGAGCCAAATTAATACCACATATTCATAAAAATTGCTAGGGTTACAAAGATTTATATCAAAGCACATGCATCAAAAGCATGTTAAAAAAGTTAGGGACACACACATTCCTTAGCTTTGTAAATGAAAGATAAGTCCTCCTGCACTGTGACTTAGGATCATATCAGTACTTAACTATTTCCAAGTCATTTGGATTTTGATGACCTCTGAGATTAAATTTGTAGCTTCTACCTGCCTATGGGAAAGACATCATGCCAAACCAAATTGTTACACATTTTCTCTAACAATAGTTTGCAATGCTCCCTAGAAATACTAGGGTTCTATTAGGGGATGAGGGCATGTATGGTAAAAAGGTTGGGGAAATAGAAAAATCTCCTAATGATTCATTAAATATATGTGAAATTGGAAGGTATCTATCTAATGACTGAACAGGTAACTTGCAAAAATACATGGTGACACAAAGTTAGTCATAGCCTTCTCACCTACTTGCATATTGAAGGTGACATGATCTGAATTTCATTATTACCAGTTTATTACTCTATGGATATTTGGAAGCTTCTGTCAAGAATCTTGTCTGTGTTAATGAGTGGTCATATAAGAAACCTGAAAAAGCAAATACAAGCATGGCTCAGGATACAAATAGGAAGAACATTTGCTTTTCAAGGACACCTGCTTTAAGATGTCTACAAAATGATTGTCAAGGTATACATGAGCTTTACATGGATACTTGGAATAATTCAGATTGATTATAGCAGCACAGAGGAACAATGTTGCTTATCTTGACACCATTTATCCATGAACAGAGACTTTGAGACCTATTACATTAAAGAAAAAGTCTAAAAATATTCCTCAGTAAAGACTGCAAGGGATGGACATTATGAATATTATGTGGATCCCTGCTAGCCTGGATGAGTGGGCACCATTAAATATACAGTAACTATCTGCAAAGATACCAGAAAATCTTACTCTTGATCATACTCTAAGAATGTGTGTCAAGTATTCATGTTTTTACCACATACATGCCTCAAATAGGGGGGAATATAGGTAGGCAAGACTTTTCATAAGCGAATTTGGCACCTTCTGATCCTTGTACATTAGACAAAACATACACAGGATTCATGCAGAGACACACCAATAACCAGATGCACACCCTGCTCAAACTCAAGGATATTGAATATCAGATGGTATGTTCTGCACATAGACCAACTTATCATTAACCTTATTACTAGTAATGCTCTGTCAACAATCCTTCTGGAAATACTCTATGCTCATTCACAGAACCTGTGATGAATCTTTCAGATGTGTTGCAGGATATAAGTTTCTTTAGCAGGAAACATTTACATTATTACCTTGAACACCACCATTGATGATGTAACCATTAACTATAGCTAGATTAATTCCAGTGGAACTATATGGTCTGGACATATAGTGCTAGCAAAATATCCTATGCAGGCAAGAAGGCTCAAGGTCAACAAAAGTGACAATGATCGAAGACATATCCATGCACCAGTAACAATAGGATCAAGGTGAATTTTCTCCATCATATAAAATGTGTAAGCTCACAGTCACTACAAATTGTAAGGGGTCACTCATTTCTTACCTGAGCACCAGCAACAAATGTTAGTGACAAGAAGAATCATGGACAAACACGTATTAGTCCTTACATAGGAAAGCCATTCATCCTGTTGTTAAGATTCTGAAGCAGAGCATCACTAACCTGGATACCAGAAATTCTCCATTTAAAGAGTTCTTTGTCCCCCTGAAATATTTTGACCTGTCTCAGACAAAGATATCACAGAAAATTTTATGCCACAATTGGTTTTAAGGTCACTGATTCATTACAATAATAGCTATACTGCTTGGATACTTTTAGATAAATTTAAAGGAAAATACTTGTAAGATGACCATTTCTCTCTTGACAGTGTACCTGCTACTAATCCTCCAATGCCTATCTCTGTGACGGACCCTGTAAAAAGGACCTAGATGACTAGTCATCTAAGGTAGCTAGTTTCAAATATGCTACTTAAACATTATACATCAGAGTGTCTATACTTTCATGAGGAGAGATGGTACTTCTTAACAATTACCAAAGCTCTGACAATAATCCTTTAATGTTTGCTCGCTTTGTGAAGGGAATGTCTGAAAGAAAACATGCCAATGTGTGTTTTAGGAAATAGCTTTTTCTACCAGGACACAATACCCCCACTTATCTTGCTTCAATCATTTTATAAGCCAAAGATACACTACCTAGATTCCCAGATTGTTTCAGAATTTATGGGATTTCAGGATCATCAATGGAATCTTGTCTGGAACCATGAAAAATTCTTAATCTTCCTCTTCTTTTGCCGTGTAGACAAAAATGCCAACAGACCAAAACATTCTAAATCCTTCTGAATTCCAAGGTTAGACATAAATTTTCTTACTATTGAAAAACTACAAATCCATATTCGTCAAAATTACTAAGAGCTGCTTAGTAACATGCACCCAAAAAAAAGAGGGTTTAGGCATACGCTCAGCCCTTAATTTGTAGAAGAAAATATGAAATCCAATCCTGTGATTTAAGATCATATGAGTATTTACCTATGTTGAAGAAATTTTATTCTTGAAGATTTCTGTGAGTCACCTGTCTCTGAGAAACATATCCTGGACACCATATTTGATGCTTTTCTCACCTTGTCTGTGCATATGAAAATTCCTGAAGTCTATGCATCACTTCAGGAAACATTTATTCTCCCTGTACACTTGCAGAGGTCCCTGTAAATATCTTGATAAGATAACTTTATTATCTTCAGAAGATACCTGTAAGCATTCCATAGTCAATGACAAAATAATGAACACAAGGAATATTACCTGGATGTCTCCTTAATCCTCTACTCTTGAGAGAAGTAAATACATATTATTTGGGTGCAAGGACATACAAAAAAATCAAACTCTTGACAGAAATCTGAAGGAGATATTTATGTTTTCACCATCTTTATGCTAAATGGGGAACTATAGGTATGTACAAAGCATTCAGCAAATTGGAAACCATGAAAATTATATGGATTTCTCCTTAAGCTTCTACCACTACAGGCTTTAATGTCACATTCTTAGAAAACAGAGAATAAAAGTTGGTCCTTGCCAGTAACGTTAGATAGCTTTTAAGATATGAAAAGCATGCATGCAAAAATGTTAGGAAATATGTATCTCCTAATGGTTTATTACATATCTCTGAAATTATGAAGATCTTAAAGGACAGGATGTGGCATCATCTTATGTCTCCATACTAGCCAAGTTAATAAGAGGATAGTTAACATGAACACTTAGCAATACTAATTTAAGCACCACCTAAATCTATCTGAATATTGATAACCAGGTGAGCAGCACTGTAATATTAACATCAGGGTGGGATTAAGAAGATTTTGAATGTGTTAGGAAAAGAATATTAAGAATATTTATGAAGCAAATGTGTGGCAAAGATTCTGTTAGATAACACAGCAAAGCAGTGAGACATAGGGAAACAGTTAAACACATACCAGCTGGAGTGGATTGGGGCCATTAAGGTACAAGAACTAGTTCTTGCATAAAGGCTCTTTACACGGTGTAAGGTAGCTTAAGGAGTTTAACTTAAACCTACTTTTGTTTTTGTGTTTTTTGATTAGGTTCTTGGTAACTTTTATTACTGTTGTATCAATGTTGCTGAAGCATGAAGGCATTTGTCTTAAGACAAATCTTAAGATCTTTGATTGATCTTATCAATCAAAGGTCTTACGACTATTGTGTAATATTTGGGGGCATATTTTTGGCTAAAAGAATTTTTGCACCAGTAATTCTTCATTCTCAGGCCACACTACTCAACAAGGACAAGGTCAGAGGAATTTTAGGGGAACTATTTTTTTATTTATTATGATTGTTTTTGTTATTCTCATTTAGTAAATATTGTAACTTAATAAAAGGTATTGCTAGAAAGAATGCATCCAATGCCTTCATAAAGATTCTTCAGCACAATGTTCTATCTTTCACTCCCATCTCTTGTCCTGATTTGTCCAATGCCACCTGTCTCTATTTTAACCCGCCTCATTTTCTCCTTAAATCACTTTGGTCACCTAAACTTAAGGACTCCCGGAGGGTGAATCTTCTGCCTCTGATGGCTGTTGTCAGCTGGAAAGGGAATCACTCCTCCCTACCAAAGTACAAATAACAACACCCTATAAGGTGGACACATGACATGGAAAATTTATCCATTGAATTCTTATTATCAGATGATACCAGAGTTATGATGTGGTTTTGTATTTGAAAAGGAGTTATACAATATGTTAGAGAGGACAACACACTGTAAAACAACATCAAGAGTAGCAGAATAGTAGGTCTATAATCACTACAAATATTTTTATGTTACATTAATCTTAAATATTAGTGAGGGAATGAAAATAGAGGCTAATTGACTAACCTGATGAAAAAAATCTTGTTTATATATGATTTAATATTGTTAATTTAGCAAGTTTTGTAAGTTCATTATATATTGCTTTTGTACCTAGGGAAGTATGATAATACATTTTCCTATGTAACCCAGAGTTAGGCTGGGCCATTATTATCACATAAATATACTTTTTGTTGTGAGTTTTTAGTGAGGTATTTGAAGCAATTTTTCATATCTAACTAGTTTCATACTAACTAGTTGAGCATTGAAATGTTTTTATAATTAAAGGGATACATTTGACCCATTTAATGGCATTTTTAACTTATTATACTTGTGATTTTGTTTTTGACATAAGGCGGTTTTCAAAATTAGTTGAATATTAACATTAATTAGATATAATACTCATTTTAAATTTGATAATATTTTAAGTATTTATGGTTCGTAATTTTTATCTTAGGTGATTGTGGATCTACAGGAGTATAGAATTTTTCTTAAAAATAAGAACACTACACTAAAAACTGTCTCTGGGATAAAACATTCAGGGATTAATAACTATGGGGTAAGTAGTCACTGTAGTGTCTTTAAGTTTTGTATAAGTTTTCATTTGTTATTTGGGAGAATTAATATGTTTTAAGGGGATTGGCAAGGCACCAACAATCTAAATTTCTTAAACTTAATAATTGAAAATTATGGTTCTGATTTTTTTGGGGGATGTAATTGGGTATTGATTCTCATAAGGGAAATGAGAGGAGTTTTATAAATAAATGACAATAGACTGAATTGTTAATGTTTGGTGTTTTTGTGTTTTAGACCTGAACATATGTTAAAAATTATTTATTCTTTGGTGGTACCTGTTAGTATTTTTTTTGGTAAGGACTTTTTGGAAATGTGATGATAGATTTTTTTGGGGGGGACTCATTACACTCAGGAATAAGATGATCAATATTTAGAAGCATTGTGGTTTATAAAGTAGTCTATATATTCATGACTAATAATGCAGTTGACCACTTTGTAAGTATTATTTGTGAGAAATGAAAATTATTATTTCTGTGTGTTAGGAAAGTAGTAAATTTTTTGATTTTTGAGGTTTTGTTGATACACTGTTTTCTACAGAAAGGCATTTAGGAATATTTTTATGGAAGAATATTAAGCCCCAATACTTAAAATGAACCTTATAATAATTTTTGTTACATTGACAGATACCTGAGTTTTTAAGAAGTTATTGAAAGATGACTGTTTGGAACTCAATGGAGGGAAGATTTGAGCATCTTTAGCCTTTAAGATCTGACATTTGTGAGGTAGATGACTCACCATTTCTTTATAGACAGTAGTATTTTTTGGGGGTGGGTCTTTTCATGGCAGAGAGAGTACACCTCACTTTATGTGTTTCTTTGGTGCAATTAGGCTTTTAACATCCCTGCTTTTCTATTTTTATAATATTTTAAGAGGGTTCAGGCAACAGTTTTTGGAGGTTATGGGAGGTCTTTGTAAGTGGGGAAGCGCTTAACCTTTGTGGGAACTTGTTTTTATTGAAATTTTTATTTTGATAATCACTTGAATTCAAATTGTGTATATTTTCATTAGTCTACATCAATAGTATGTAGGTTTGATTGTGATAATTCCATAGTTGCATGTCATGTACTATTATAGAGAAGCTCTTTTCTCTTGTCCCCCTTTTTTCCAAACACTGTTTTGTGGGTTACATTATGCTATCGTTTTGTGTATGTGTAGCCTACCATGGGGCTCTGCTCTCACAAGTACCCTCTCCTTTCTCCTCTAGCCTCCCACTAATGTCCCTCAAATAATCTCCCTTTATACTCATGTGCCATTATTACTATCATAATCCTCATGGCAAGTGTAGATTCCACATGAGCAAAAGCATGAAGAGCATTACCATCTCTCACAATGTGATGATCTCCAGTTCTATCCATTCTCCTTCAAACACATAACTTCATTCTTCATTATGGGTGAATAATCCATATGGGTGAATGTACGTGGTACATACACGTACCACCTTTGTTTATCCATTCATTGGTTATTGGGTTCCTATGCTGATTCCACAGATTTGCTACTGTGAATAGTGCTGTGATAACATGGGTTTGTAGATGTTGCTCTTTTATGTTGATTTGTGTTTTGGATATATGCCCAAGAATGGTATAGCAGGGTCCTCAGGTAGAGCTAATTATGTTTTTGTTGTTGTTTTCTGATGAGCCTCCATGCTGATTTACATAGCAGTGGCACCTGTTTACATTCCCAATCACAGTGTATAAAGGTTCCATTTTCTCCACATCCTCACAAGAATTTGTTGTATTTTTGATGATTGTCATTCTGACTGTGGTGAAATGGAATCTCAGTGTAGTAGTGGTATTAATTTCCTTTATGGCCAAGTATTCTGAAGATTTTTCACATATTTATAAGCCATTAACATTTCTTCCAAAATCTGTCTTTCAAATTCATTTGCCCTTTTGTTAATTGGATGTTTTACTTCTTTTGTGCTTACTCTTTGAGCTCTTTGTATATTCTGGATATTAATGTTTTATTTTTTAATAGTTGCCAAAGGTTTCCTTGAATTCTGTGGGCTGTCTCTTGATTCTGGTCATTGTTTCTTTTGATTTGTAGAATTTTTTTCATTTGCTGCAATCCCTTTTGTCAATTCTTTTCCTTATTGCCTCAGTAATTGGAGTCATGGTCAGAAAATAATTGCCTGTACTACATCATCCAGCGTGAGAGTTAAGTGACTAGTTTCTAGTTTCATTCTGCTGCATAACAAGTTTTGCAATAACTTTTAAAAAATCTATATATGAAATTGGGAAATTTATTTGTAAATATTGCATTTTACTTTTATTGCAATTTCCCTGTTTTAGTATTTTCTTATTTTTGAAATTATATCTTGGTTGTTCATAACTCAAAAGGACAATTATTAATTGTCAAGTAGGGTTTGAGATCTCACTTCTTCTATTGTAATTTATGAACAATATTTGGTATTGACAGAGTAATGAAGAATATTTTTAAGTTGTTTGTCCTTTAGTTGAATTAGGGTTGATGTTAGTATATTTTTTAAGGTTTTCATCAGTGGTCTAGACAAGAGTAAGATTTTTTTTTTATTTTTTAAGTATGCAACATTTAAAAATGTTTTTATACTTAATGGTCTTATGTATTGATTGTTCAATGTCTGTAATTGGACAGGTGATAGTATAACTTTTTAAGTTAAAATTAGTACCTAAATGTACTTTAAAAATTTAACACTTTAATTTGGGTCAGAGTCTTGAGAACCATAATTTGTTTTTCTGGTGAGTTTGGTTCCTTTATCTGAATATCATCGGCCTAGGGCTGAGTCATTGTCCAAATTTTGTATTATTTAATGTGGATGATAAATTTTTTGCTGTTTTTAGTTTTAGAGTTTCCATATAATGTCATAATAGTCTATGCAATGTATTTTAGATTATTATTTTTAGATTTTTGCAAAATAGGTACAATTGAAAAAAGTAGTAAATAATAGGCTTTAATCTTTAGGCCAGATGTTTTTATATTAAATTTCTTTGGGAAGATCTGCATTTTAGTAGAACATTAACATTGTATAATATATATATATATATATATATATATATATATACATATATATATATATTAAAGAATTGTTAGGAATGTCAGCAACATTACTCATCTTAATTTATATTTTTGTATTTGAAGGAAAAGGAGGAAGAAAAGTTAAAATGAAAAAAGAGAAGAAAAAAATACTTTTTATTGGAACTTTATTTTAATTAAGAGCTCAAGACCATAGTATTTGACAAACAGACAACTTTAATATTTTAGAGAGTGTTTAGTAAATTTGTTAACAGTCTGATGAAGGGGTCTTCCTTTTACTCCAGAAGTATCACAACTCAGGCCTATTCTTGAGGCCAGTTTGAACTCCTTTTTAATCAGTAGTCTAGCCAAAAGGAATAATGAGACAAACACTCAGGGCTGAGATGGTCAACACAAAACAGGAATTTAAATGTATGACACGAGGCCTTTTTGAATATTAAAGCAGATTTTTGGGAATTAAGATTTATACAGTATTTTGTCTATAACTTAGTCCACTGAGGCTTGTAGCAGTATTTTTTAATTAGATAATCCATTTTATAATGAATTAAGGTATCCTAGTCTTTGGGTACAGAGATAGCATCTCATATCCTTCTCCAGATTAATGAAAGAACATGGGACAGTCTGTTGCTTCAGACACTAAGTATTCCTTTGCATTGAAAAATGGGTAGGAAGCTGTCTTCACTAAGGTGTGGAAGACTGAATAAATGTCTAAGTTTCAAAAGGCTAATTTTAAGCAATGAGGTATTTTTGTCCTAATATTTAAGTGAAATTTAACAAGGAAATAGTTTTGGTGATTTTATCATCTTAATGAAAAAAAAAAGAGAGATGTGTGAATAATGCAATGGTTGCCATGTATGGCCCTCCTTTGTAAGCAATCTTGGTCATCTCTTCAAAGGAGGGGCATGGGACAGGTTCTATCCCATGACATGCTCTTTGTGTGTTAAACATTGCTTGGATTTTGGGAAAAAAAATTCTGTAAGCTTTTGGTTTCATGTGAATCAGTAGCTACAAAATGTTACATTTTAACTAAGACTAACCAAGATAACAAAACTTGAAAATGACCTTGAACAACTATCCTAATACAAGTAGGAAAGCAGAAGGTAAAGAGAATACACAAGAACTAACAATCTTTATATGTTAACCATGCAATTATACTTCATGTAACAAAAGACTTCTGTTTAAAAGTTTTCTTAAGGAAATTTAAAATCCCTTATAAGAAGACCTACATAGGCCATTTATAATTTTGTTTCAAAGTAAGCTCTAAAAAAGTAAATGAAGAAAATGAAAGAAACCTCATGTGTAGTAAAAAGAAAAAAAGGCATTAGCAGTATGAGGTTTGTCCTAATATTTAAGTGAAATTTAACAAGGAAATAGCTTTGGTGACTTTATCATCTTAATGAAAAAAAAAGAGAGATGTGTGAATAATGCAATGGTTGCCATGTATGGCCCTCCTTTGTAAGCAATCTTGGTCATCTCTTCAAAGGAGGGGCATGGGACAGGTTCCATCCCATGACATGCTCTTTGTGTGTTAAACATTCCTCTGAAAAAAAAATCATGTGAAACCAGGTTACTGTAGTACTACCCAGAATAGTTAAACATCTGGGGTAATAGGGAAACTATGGTAAAAAGATTGGGAAAGACTCTGATATCCTAATGATTTGTTAAATATACCTGAAAATAGCATGGTATCTATGAACTGAATGTGGCATCACCTTATACCTACAAACTAGCCAAGACAGTATTGGGCAACCTTCAAGAAAACATGGTCACACCAAGTGAGCATGAAGAAAAAATGGGAACAGCAGTGGAGAGAAACCTTTCTCATCAAACGTCATATTGAACAGGAGATTACTTTCAGTGTTGGATCACCAGTTTATTCCTTACTTCATTTTAGCTAGCTTCTGTCATGAATCTTTTCTGTATTTGGATACAGCTTGTAGGAAACCTGAAAAACTCATGTATAAATATGGCCCAGGATGCAATTGCCCTTCAGGGGCCCATGCAAAATGAGGTCTACAAGATCATTTTTTAGGGACATGGAGGTCTGCCAAAATACTGGGATTAATTTGAGTTGATGGTATTGGTAGGATGGCCCTCATTTCCCTTCATTCTCCTCCAAACAACTGACAAAAAAATCCTGTGTTTATTGCTTGCTGACAGGACCACAACAATGACAAGAAAGTAGTTCCAATCATTCCCTCAACACTCATGGATTCGACATAAAATTTTCTGCCATATAAAATAATCATACCATTGGAAATTACAATTTCTAAGGAGACTGTCTGTTTTAATCTCAATCACTAACAACCAAACATGGTGACAAGGAGCATTAAGACCAAAAGCTTCACTTACATGTCTGTGATTTCACAGGCAGTGAAGTTCTGTGCTATGACTTAGTCCCACACCATTATTTATGTCTCTAAAATTAGGTTTCTCCATACACATTTCCTGTTACAAAGAATGCAATAATATGAGGCTGAGTAGTGCTGTTATGGGCATAGTGCTTTTTTCAGCATATCATGTAGAAAAGAGGAGGAAGTGTTACGACACTTCCCCAACTTCTTCAGATGGCTTCTGGGAATTAGCAGGTCTTAATGATTGAAGGTGGCTTCTTCTCAATCCTGTACACTACATGAGACCTTAGTAGACTAAGCAATAATAATAATAATAACAATAATAGCGTGACAAAATCATGATATGTACAACCTCTCCACCTATCTGAATATTTAACATCAGATGGCCTGCAGAGTCATATATGCAGTTTGGCATTTACCAAGGAATTAGCAATGCTCTGTCAACATTCCTTTAAGGGGCACTCTGTTCTTGGGAAGGGGACGTGAAAAAAAAGCATGCAAAATCTGGTCATAGCTTGCTCTGCCAGGATTCCTTCTAAGCCCTTCCCTTTGCTGTAACCATTATTATGGGACATCTCACTTCTATCAGGATTCATGAATTGCTTAACAGAATTTCAGGAGATACCACCATTTCCTGATTCTTAACATGTAGAAAACACTGAAAATTCTTAATCTTCCTCCTGTGTTGGTAGTTCAACAACTATGACAATGAACCAGTATACAATCCATCCCTCATCAGTGCACACAGGTTTATCATAAATATTAATGCTATAAAAAAACTACAAGTGCATATTCACTACAACTGCAAAACTGCTAGGGACTCTGTGCTATCCTACCTCAGCACCTGAAACAAAAACATGTTAAAATGAGGGATTAGGAACATCATTATCACTTACCTATGTAGATGAAGGCATGATGTCCTGTGATGTGATTTGGAATCATATAGGTACTTACCTATATAGGAGAAATTTTACTCCTGAAGATCTCTTTGAGTCATTATTGTCAGGACCTCTCTTTGAAAAAAAATCCCAGAAAATGCATTTGCTACTTCTATCATTCTCCATGTACATATGAAAATTCCTGAAGGAATTAATTTTTAATACATGGATACTTGCTGAGTTCCAATTACACAGCCTTGTAAGGATGATCCTACTATCTTGAGAAGATATCTGTGATATATCCATACTTAATGTCAAAGTGAAACACACAATTAATATTATCAGGATGTCTCCTTATGTCTATCCCTGGGATATACAATGTTTGTCTGTGAGGACACACACAAAAAAGTCAAACTCTTGATAGAAATGTGAGCATCTTATATCTCTTCACTAGCCAAGTCAGTAACAGGACAGCTGCATGAAAATTTGGGAACACCAGTTTAGGCACCTGTTCCCCTACCTGGGTACTGAATATCTGATGGGCTATACTGTGTCACTGTCGGTGGAGAGAGACAAGAAGGCTTTCAGTAGAGGTAAAACCTTAACTTACCTTTCCCATGGCTGTTATTGTTCTTGAATGTTTCATGTAAAAAAATTATGAGTATTTATGAAATAAAAGTATAGCAAGATTCTTTTAGATGAAGAATTGAAGCAGTTAGATATAGCAGAAATAGCTTTACATACTCCAGTGGAGTGGATTGGATTTGGAGCCTTACAGAAACAAGTCATAGTACTTCCACCAAGGTTCTCTTAGTGATCTCAGGCAGGTTTGGTTGTTTAACTTGGACATAATTTGGAGTAGTGGTTTTTGTAATGCACATGCTAAATGAAAATATTTTGCTGCTGTAATGTTTTGACATTACTCTCCCAAGGATAAAGGCATCATATCTGGGGAGATCTTACCAATCAAACCATCTCTTGACATGGTGCTTACTTATATTTGGTAACTTTTATGGTTTTATTTCTGCTCAAAAGGATTGCTACACTAGACATTCTTCATTCTCAGAGCATATTACTCATCAGGGAGTAGGTCAGATGAGTTGGGTTTTTTCTGTTGCTTTTATGTATATTATAACTTAATGGGAGGTATGCTGGAAAGAATTCATCATGTGCCTTCTTAAAAGATTAGTTAGTACAACATTTTATTTTGCCTCAACCTCCTTAGTCTAGCTTTCTTTTGTTCCCATGCTACCTGTCCTTATTTTAGATTGCCTCATTTACCTCCTAAATTGCTTTATTTCCTTAATCTTTAGGAGTCTTTTATGACACTTTTTCAGTTCATAAAGGGCATCAGTCCTGCTTAAGGACAAACTGACAATTTCATCCTATTCCATCTAGAGGTGTCACAGAATAGATAGTAGTTGTACCCTCAGGATAGGACACCAGGAGTATGGTATGTTTTTATATAGGAAAGAAGCTATCTAGAATATTAGGAAGGAAAATACAATTATAAAGTATAACAGAATAATACTTATATAAATATTATAGCAGTATTATCATTTTTAATCAGGATTTTTAAAAAAAAACCCATGAGGTTAGATCATTAATTTTGAGTGTCTTAGATATAGCATTGATCTGTTTTTGACAATCCTTCAGGACTGAGGAGACATTAAGTTATTTGTAATATAAATAGTACATCCAAATTTATGAAGGCACAAATGCCTCCCTGGTAGCAAAAATACTTAGAGCCATATTATTTTGAAGAAGATTGGTTTGGTTATTTTTCTTTTTGAATTTAAGAGAGAAATGTCATGGGCTGTGTCATAGAAGGCTTAGTGAGCAATGTTGCTAAGGAATCATAGATGATATTATAATACAATGTAAAGGAATGGAAAAGAAGATAATTGATCAGACAAGTGGAAAATATATCTCATTTTTTATGATTAAATACTATTAACAAAGTAGGTTTTTGTAAGGAGTTTATTTTTAATATCTGCAGGAGGACATTTCCCCTGTAATCTAGGTATAAGAAGGACTATAACTTGTAGTCACATAAATACTAATTTGCTCTCAATGGGAGTTTTGATGCCTATATTCTTTTGTATTTAATTACTGGCATACCCTTCAGTAATTTTGAGTATTATTGTATTTAATGCAAGTTAACACAGTCTTTAGTGACTTTTTCAGGGTGTAATTTTTTTATTTGTTTTTAACATAAAGAACTCTTTTGACTTAGTTGACCTATAGTGGGTTTTAATTATATGAAGTCATTTTAAAGTTGATAATATTTTAAGAATATTTAGGATTATTATAGGTCTCTTAGGTAGTTGTGAAAATTGTAAGAGCTTTCTTATAAAAGAGTGCATATTTTTTGAACATTGGTCAAGTTCTTTCTACCGTGAATTTTTTTTTACATATAGGATGTAGTATAGTGTTGTTAATATGCCGTTTTGTAAAGTAATACTTAGCTGTATTTTGATTAGTTGTGTCTTGTGGAGTATTATTCATTATTTTAATTTTAATTTTTGTTTCGGGGGTACATATTAACAAATTATTTATGTATTGTATTATGGCTTTTTGGTTAGTTAAAATTTGTAAATTATGCATCATAAATTTATTTAAATTTGGACTGTTTTTAAACCTTTGTCCACATATAGTTTATGTGTACTTGCTTGTTTCTGAAAGGCCTGGACATGACTAAGTAAACAAAAATTGAGACTTTGGATATAGTGTTATATTAAAGAATGTGTTACAAACATTAAATCCAAAACTGTCTATAGGAATTTCAGAAAACTATCATAGGGTTACCAGCTGCAGTATGAAATGGCATTATGGTTTCTTTTTATGTTTTGCATAACTTTGAATTTTGTATTTTGTATTCCTACTGTGAATAAATGAGAAACAAGGAGAGTGGGGGCAATAGTAATCCAGATATAGAGTAAAGAATTTGGTTTTTATTTGTTTTTGGCTTCCTATGTTATTGGTTTTCATAAAGGTAATAGCAGGAACATTTTAACTGAACAACCCAAGGCTGAGTTGTTATTCTACTGAATTTTTGTATTTTAGAACCAAGGATTTACTTTTGATAAGATCTTTTTTGGGAAGATATGATTTGCAGGGGACTGGTACTGGTGTTTGAACTCAGGGCCTCACACTTGCTAAGCAAATGCTTTTACCACCTGAGCCACTCCACGAGCCTGAAAGATACAATTGTTTTTATGTGGGTTGCTTATTAGGACCCTCAGGAATAGCAGAGAATGACCAATATTTATATGTATTGAGGTCCTTGATGTAGTCCAAATATTTCTCTTTAATAATAGAGTTGACATTTTGGTAACACAAGCAATTTTTGAGAAAAATTAAAATTTTATACCTATAGGTTAGGAGAAATGTGAATCTTTTGATCTTCAAGGTTTTGTTGACACAATCTTTGTATAGGTCTTTTTAAAAATTGGTCTAGTGAATTTAGTTAGGTAGCATATTAAGCTTCACTATTTAAATCATGATTTCTGTTACACTGACAAATACTTGAGGTTTTGAAAGTTGACTGTTAATGGGATGGGTGGAGGGAAGCCTTAGGCATTTTTATCCTTTAAGGTCTGCCATTTAAGAGGTGGATGAACCACCCTGTATCTAGAAAGAGGGACAGTTTTCAGTGGGGGGGTTACATGGCTAAGGGAGTATACACTTCATTATATGACACCCTTTGGTGTAATTAGACTTTTAATGGTCCAGCTTTTAAACTTAAAACATTTCTGGTGTTATCTGTCAATTTTTTTAACCTTAATGGGAAGTTATTTTTTATTTAAGTTCCTATCTTGATAACCAATTGTATTCAAATCATAGATTATTTTTATTTTCTACACTGATAATATAAGGAGGCTTCATTTTAACAATTCACTAATTGTACCTGTGTAGTTTTTAATATGTTTACCCTCCTCTATTATATTTTCTTAACACAATCCCTCCCCTGCACTCACTTTTTCAAAAGGTATGTGGTGAGTTTCAGTATTCTATCTTCAGGTTTGTGTAACCCATTTCTATGTTCTTTACTTCAAATTACCCTCCACATTCTGCTTTCCCCATCATACTAATACCCCAATACATTCTCCCTTTTACACTCACGTCCATTACTATTATTGTTAGCATTATTATTTTTGTTATTATTGCTAACATCACCATCAGTTTAGGTAAAAATTCCACATGAGTGAAAAATTGTGATATTTGACATTTGAGCTTGGCTCATCTTTCTCAACATGATGATCTCCAGTTGCATAAATTTGCTAAAAACAACAAAATTTCATTCATGTTTATGGTAAATGATACTGCATTGGGTATGTAAGCCACATTTCCTTTATTCATTCATCATTTGTTGAGCACATATGGCTGATTCTACAGTTTGAATAAGGTAAATGGTGCTGCAATAACCAAGAGTATGCAGGGCTCTCTTGCATGATGCTTTACATCCTCCTGGGTATATGCCAAGGGTGGTATGAGCAGGATCATGAGGAATAGTGCTAGCAGGATTGGCATGTAAAGCACTGTGGCTTCTCAGGCACAGGAATCATGTGAGACAATTCAGAGGAATTGATTGTTTTCACTACATATTGTAAATTGATGGGGAAGTTATGCTTTACGGAATGCATATGTTTGATTTCATGAAGATCATTTAATACAATTTTAAATTTTATAGTCTCAGCCCGTGTTTCTGACTTTCTTTGGTGTCCATGCCAGCTGTACCTATTTTGCACTGCTATAGTATGATCACTTTATCACACACCTGGTTATTAGGAAACCTCTGTCAAGATTATTCCCAGGGTTTTTGACTTCTCTTGTTGGAAACCTGAAAATACATATGAAAAATGCTTTTCAGAATACAATTGCTCTTCAAGATATTTATCACGTACCATCTTCAAAATAGTTGTTGAGGGATACTTCACCTCTACTGCATACTTGGATTAATTTGAGGCTAATGGTATCATCAGAATAGGCCAAAGACTTTTCACTGGATACCTGTAAAAAATATTGGTTTTATTATTGTAATGAGAAGATCACAGGTTGACAATCAAAAATGATGTTATTACTCCCTCAATATTTTAATGTCAATGTAAATTTTCTCTGCTCTATTAAATGTTTAAACTCATGTTCACTATAATTGCTAAGTGTTCTATCCTTTTTTACCTGAGCATCCAATCCATACTGACAAGAAGTGGTATGAACACTGTCATTGCTTAACTCTGTTTTTGAAGGGCAGACATTCTATCTGCTATGATTTAGGTCAATATCAGCACATACCTAAATACAACTTGTGTTCCACATGGGGAATTTATTGGCTCATTGTGACATTTAGGTATGTCTCTAAAAACAAACAAAACCTATTTGCTACATATCTAGAACTAAATGTATTTGTGGTATTTACCTACCTGCATTCACTGAGCTGGTTCTTAACAGTATTCAGTCAATAATGTTTTAGGAACCACCCACTTCTCTGAAAAACTGGGTGAGAAAACATGCACAACTATGTTTCAGGATACAAACTGCTCTACCAGGATATCTATCTATTAAGTTGACTACCACCATTGATGACACACATTTTGATTGTACTAAGATACTTAGATTAATTATAGGTGAACTCTCTTATCAGAAGAGTCCATCCTTTCTTGATTAGACATCTGCTTACAACCACACTGAATGACGCTGTGGCCAATGTTGAGGCATTAGGTATTTAGCATGAATTTCTTAATTATGTAAAACTTGAGAAGCTCATGTTCACTACAGTTGCTAAGGAAACCAACATTTTTGCTGAAACCCAGGAGCTAACTCTTAGTGAAAAGAATTATTTGGGACACTTATTATTGTACTATATACATGAAGGTCAGATTTAGAACAAATATATCACTAAAATAGATACCAAAGATGTTCAATTTGATGACCATTTTTGGCTAACTGGGATATAATCCTCCATCTGGAAAAAGATTATGGAAATCATATGTGACACAGGAGGTTCCCAAGGTCATTATATCATTTAGCATATGTATATGCCACTTTGAGACTTGCAAAACTCCAAGGACACAGACTTGTAGGAGTAAACCTCAAGAGAGGAAGTTTACTCCTACAAGTCTGTGTCCTTGGAGTTTTGAAACTCTTGAGAGTTTCACAAATTTAAGAGTAACTGCAAATATTCCCTGCTCTTTGTCACTGAGACAATTAACCTCAAAACAGCCTGGATCACTGCTTGCAATCAAATATTTTGTGTTTCATATACACATCACCTATTATCAAGGATACAATAACATGAAGATTGGCAACATTGTCATGGATGGACGTATTTTGATAGTAACATGTAAAAAAAGATGGAAAAGTATGATATTGCCCCAAACATTCCTCAGATGTGTATCTGAGAATAAGAGATGTTGATAGAATATGTCATCCTCTCAAACCTGTACACTACCTGACACTTGACTATAAACATGCTAAAAAACATGGCAGCTCTGAGAGGCACAACCTCCTCACCTACATGGATATTTAAAGTCAGTGTGTGTAACATATCACATGTGCAGTTTCTGACTTACATATCAGTTTCCAATACTCCATCAAGAATCCTTTAAGAGCCATTGTGTTCTCATGAAGGAAAAGTGAAAAAATGGTGAGTTTTAGGAGACAACTTGCTCTACCATGTCATTTGCTACTTCAATTGCCTGTGACCATTATTAAGTAACATTGAAAGTCTACATAGATTCATAGATTACTTCAGAGTTAAGAGAATTTCAGAAGGGTCCATCATTTCTAGATAGGAAACATGAAAATTCTGAAACCTCCTATTTTTTCAGGGAAACAACAATGACAATGGGTGAGTATATCAGCAAATTCCTCAGTATTCACAAGTTCAACATAAGTTTTCTTGCCATAGAGAAATGCATTATCATACTTCCAGAATGAAATCTTGTTGGAATGAGTGGTTAGTTACAACCTTCTCCCTTAATTTATAGATGAAGGCAGGGCATGCTAGGCAGTGATTTAGGCTTCTATCTGCACTTACCTACATAGAAGAAATTGTACTCTTTAAGATCTCTGTGAGTCACTCTAAGAACTTGACCTGCCTCTGAAAAACACACAATGCAAAATAAATTTATTATATTTCTCATTCTACCTATACATGTGAAACTTCCTGAGTTCTTTGTACCAATTCAGGATATATCAATATAATTAATTAATTTAAGAGTCCATCCACCCAGTCTTATAAAAGCACTCTGAAGGGGAAATCTGTAAAAATTCCACCATCAATAAATATCAATGGAATGGATACCATGAAAATCACTGGAACGATTCTTATGACTCTACAAATATGGGTATTAAATTCACATTGTCTGTTAGCAAGCATACAATAAAATAGGATCCTTTCTAGAAATACTAGGGATCATTAGCATATGAAAGGCTTGCGTGGCAAAAATGTTAGAGAAATAGAAGAGTCTCCTAAAAGTTTATTAAATATATCTAAAAATAGAAAAGTATCTAATGACTGAATGTGGCATTGTCTGTTAACTGCACAGTTGTCAATCTGCACAAAGAACATGGCAACATCAAGTTAGGCAAACCCTTCTCACCTGCATGGATATTGGATATGAGGTACTATGTACTATGTTGTGGTTATTTTAACACTTACCTGGCTATTAGTAAGTTTTTGTCAAGAATCTTTTCTGGGTTTTGAATTATCTTGTACCAAACCTGGAAAAACACAAGCAAACCAGGGTCAGGATACAAAAAGCTCTTCAAACACACTTGCCTCTAATGTGCATAAAATCATTGTTAAAGAACACTGGAGCTCTACTTGGAAAGGTGGATTAATTTGATTTTGATGGAACCAGCAGGAAAGGTTTTTATTTCTTGACCAGACATGTGCAAAAAACCCTGGGATTACTGATATGCTGATAGGACCACAGCAATGACAAGGAAGCACAATATAATCTTCCCTCAACTGTCACAGGTTCCAGATGTAATTTTCAGCCACATAAAATGTTATGATTCCTAAAGATTCCATCACTTTTTGCCTGAAAAACTATAAGCAGACCATAGTGACAAGTACTGTTACAGCCATAATCATCACTTGCTTATGTTTTTGAAGGGCAATATTTTATGCTATAACTTAGGCCCACACAAGCACAAACCTGAATATCAGCCAAATTCCACATGGAGAATTATTAGCTCTCTCTCTAGTTTTGGCCTATCACCAAAAAACACATCATTGCCAACCAATCTGGTGCATACCTTTTTGTACTTATATTTGTGGGAATTAGCTAGGTCATTTGAATCATTTCAGAATCAGTTACATTACCTGGATAATTACAGATTTCCATAGACAAGAACTTTAAAGAGATCTATTAGTGTCCTGAGAGGATACCTACAGAAATTCCTTGATGAATATAGCTGGGATGGACATTATGAAAATTACCCGGTCCCTGCTTAGTAGTCTATCCCTGTGAGCATTTAATACACAGTATCTGTCAGGACATATGCAATATTGCATGGAAATATAATAGATATAATTGTGTTTTAACTGCCAAAAGAGGGAAAAATATAGGAGTTTTAAAAGCATTCAACAAACTGGTGTCTCATTCCTGTAATCCTCACTACTGGGGAGGCTGAGATGAGGAAGATCAACTCATAATGCCAGCCCAAGCAAATAGTTCATGAGACCCCATCTCCAAATGCAACTAAAGTGGTGGCTCAAGCAGTAGAGTGCCTGCTTTGCTCACACAAAGCCCTGAGTTCAAACCCCAACTTCATCAAAACTTAAAAAAAAAAACAGTATCCAACAAATATACTTTTCAAATAAAAGAGTCTCAAATGAGGGAATGTGGCACCATCTGATACCTGTATGATAGACAAGACCATCACAAGATTCCTGCAGAGAAACATGGCAATTGCCCAGATACACAAACCCTCCTCATCTACTTGGATGTTGAAAACCCATTGCTCTGCACTGTTGTGTGACAACTTTATCACCTACCTCATTCTTAGCAATGTTCAGTGAACAATCTCTTAGGGACCTCTCTGTTCTGCCTCAGAGAACCTCTGAGAAAACATGCACAAATATGTTTCATGATACAATTTCTTCTACCAGAATGCCCCTCTGTTACTGTGATTACCAGCATTGTTGATGTACCCTTCAACTCTGCCTGAATACATAGATGAATGCCAAGTGAAATGGATTGTCTTGAGAGCCCAAACTTTTTTTGAACATTTATTTTTATTAGCACAAATTAATTGTATGAAGAGGTTTCATTATGATATTTACATACATGTGTATAATGTAGTATGATCCAGGGCAAACTGGATCAAACTACATTATATTTCTCTTCCTTAACTCTGCTTCCCTCTGTCTTTTAAAGTATCATTAAGTCATTTTCCTATACAAGCACACACACACACATAAAATATACTTCTATCATACTCTCCCATTGCCCTCTCCTTTTCCCCTCACCCTCTCTTTCCTATTTCCTCTATCAGTCCTCCTTTGCAATTATGTCATATAAAATTTTTTTAGGTCTAGATTCCCTATATGAGTGAAACATCCAATATATGTCATTCTTTTCTTTTTGTGGTACTGGAGGTTGAACTCAGGACATCACACTTGCTATGTGGGCTTTTGTGCTGTGCACCCAGCCATCTTTTGGCTTTAGTTATTTTTCAAGTAGGTCTCATGTCTTTGCCCAGGGCTGGCCTCAGACTGTAAATGTCATACCTACATACTCTTGCATAGTTGGAAATACAGATTTCTCATCACCATGCCAGGCTTATTTGTTGTGATTGGATCTTGCTAACTTCTTGCCTAGCCTGTCTTGAACCATGACCTTCTGGACCTCTCCCTCCTGAGTAGCTGGGATTATAGGTGCCATCCTTTCTGAACTTGGTTTATCTCACTTAACATGATAATCTCCAGTTCCATCTATTTTTCCTGTAACAAAATAATTTCATTCTACTTTTTGCCTAAATAATACTCCATTGTACATATGTACAATATTTTCTTTTCTATTCTAGACTACACACCTGTAAAATATCCTGTACTTAAAATTAGTCCCAAGATCAAGGACAAAGACAATGCTTCTTAGCTTTTTATTTTTGTTATTCATAATGAGGATCCTTTATTTGGTATTCAATGGTAGGAAGGTTTTATTTAAATTGTTTTAATAGAATTTTTCTTTGTTAAGGAATGATAAAGGAATTCATGCTGAAAATCTACAGGTGATGTGGGAGATAATATGGGAGAAACAGAAGGGTTATATGACCCAGGATTGAATAGTTTTGTTGAAGACCTTGAAGGAAGATGCTTACTTGTTGTATAGGGGTTTGTTTGTTTCTGTTGTAGGGAGAGGACCTGTGGTAGAGAAGCCTGTTTTGAGAGGAGGTATTTTTGACATTGTTATTATTTTTCTTGTTATTTTGTTTTCATGTTACCAGGGATTTAAAGCAGGCCCTTGTATTTGCTAGGTAGATAAATGCTCTACATGAGCCATCTCACTATTCTTGTTTTCTATTTTGTTTATGAGAAAAGACCTCACTAACTCTGCCTAAGGTAGTCTCAAATTCATGATCCTCCTGCCTTTGCCTCCCAAGTAGTTGAAATTACAATTGGCAATTACTACACTCAGATCTTCAAAAATGCACTTTTTATTGGATTTTTAAACGTGGATGTGGAAGAATAAATTCTATATTGTTCTGATTTTAGCAGTTTTGTATACTATCATATAAGTGTACAAATGGAATTTTAGACAAATATTTGTTTTCATAAAACAGATATAATTGAAAACAAGTGGCAAATTTTAGGATTTTATTTATAGGCCAGATTTTGTTACTTTTTAATTTATATATTAGGCCATTTTGGAATATAGTATGTAATTAAATTTGTAATTTTTAATTTTTTAATAATTAAAAGATAATTATTAGAAATGTTAGTGGCATTACTTATCTTGTGTAGTTCTGCTGTTTGCTATAGGAAGAAAAGCAGGAAATCAGAAAAGAAAAGAAAAAAAATTAGACTTTTTATTAGAACTCCTTTTTCATAAGGAACTGAGAAGCTCTGTGCTTTGACAAAGGATCATGTTTAACATTTTTAGCATGGTAATTACATTTGTTACAGTCTGATATAAGTGCATTGCTCCCTTCCAGAAGTGTGACACCCCAGCTTTATTTCTGAGGCCTTTGGAACTTGTTTTTAGAGATCTTGCAAAATGGCATCATGAAAGACTCCTAAAAAAGAAATGTCTGAGAAAAGCGACGGTTGCCCTGGACAGCTTTAATTTGTAGGCAAGGTAGTCATGTGTAGGAGGATCATGTGGGGGAAATCCCATATTCTGAAACCCTCTGCATTTGGTGTTTGGATTTTAAAAGTACTTTTTACATAGGGGTAGAGAAATCCATGAATTGATGAAGACAGAGACTGGCCGCAAGTCATGAATGCCCCCAGCTTTAAGAGAAAAGAAAAGATTCTCTCCTAGAGCCTCTGGAAGACTCCCACTGACTTCATCCTCCCTGATTCTCACTCTGCTCTCTGAACTGTTCCTCACACTTAAATGTCCCTGCCTCCAATTGTTCATGTTCCCCCAGAATAGAAATATTATCCTCAAAGTTTTGCCAGGCCTCAATAGGTTCTGAGGTCATGTCATCAAATATGCAACAAATGTATTTTGGAGCTATGTCTACCTGTCTCATTATTCCCATAACAGCAACATGAGAAACTTCAAACCCCTAATCCTGTCAACATTGTCAACAAGAGTGGAGCAGAGAAGCTGGTCCATGCAACAAGATATGATGTTCTGGTTTCCCACCCTGAGTCTTATCATCTTAGGAGTAGGAATTGCACCCCTCTCAGAAGGTTGGCAGTGGCTTCCCCTTACCCATCAGCAGCAGAGATACTGCCATTGCTCCCAAACCCACTCTTGCTCACCTTAAGGATAGCCTTGGCAGAGGATGAGACAAAATGCTGAGATTTGACTCCTGACAGACTGCTACACAGGCTACTACAACCTATGATGTCATAGCCATCTTCTTTGTAGAGCCAATCAGCTATCAGAATGCAGCTGCCTCCAGCCAATCCAGGCCTCCTACCTTTACTCCATGTGATAACCCTTTGGGGTATGCTGTTTGTTGCTATGCAATATTTTTAAAGCCCTGTGTTTAATTTCAATCATTTCCCTATAGCTTTATAAAATATATTTTTACTAGTGAAAATTTGTTCTAGTCTGTCCTCTTAGTTACTGAATACCACAACCTCTAGTGACTTCTAGTCACTTTTTTTATACATTTTTTTAATTGAGGCAGGCTGATTGTATAGGCAAGGCTAACTGGAAACTCATTATGTACTCTATCTTGGGCTTTGACTTATGATCCTTTCACCTCAGCTTCCTACATGAATTCCTAGCTGAATTCATGATCCTCCTAGTGCTATGATTACAGATGTACCACCAGAGCCAGCTCATAGCCACTTCTTTAAAGATTCATGTATTCACTCATTCAGTTATTCAACAGAAATGTTTGGAGTACATAAGAGTTCAGCAGAACACTAGAGGTGCTTTTGTTATAGTAGGGTGGGGGTTGGGAGTACACTGTGGTTACTATTCTCAAAGAACTAACATTCCTTAATCAAATCATTAGAACTGGGAACATTCTGGAAGAAATGGCAAAACAGTCACCTTTGAAATATTATCATTCTCCAAATTAAGTCACATCTTATCACTATGTTTTTAAATTTTTCACAAACCTGTAATTTCCAAATTATTTTGACAAATGCACTAGAAATATAAATAAGTAAATGATATATATGAGTTCATGAAGAGATCCACACTGAATGAGTGCTAAATTCTTTGTAATCATCTGTGGACAGATCAAAAAATTATAAGATTTGGGCTTAATATATATATATATGTGACAAACAAGAATTATATCAGAAATTTTGTTATATACACTTCTCTAATAAATTATGAACTTAAGATTCCAGCAATTGTGGTAGTAGATTCTGGAGCACTTCACATTATTCTGAAAATCTATTTTTCTTTATCAAATATTTTATTTTCAGTGTTATTAATTTAAAGGCTTTTTATGGCTAATAAATGAACAAAAAATCATTGGGGAAAATGATTTTTTAATAGAACTTTTTTGGTTTATAAGAGTTTAAGAACTATAGAATGTTCCATTTTAGCTAAGGCTGACTATGATAGCAAAACTTTAAAATGATCCTGAACAGAACTATCTGAATGTAAATAAGAAAGCAGAAGGGAGACAGAATAAGAATACACCAACAGCCAACAATCTTTATATGTTAATTCTGCATTTGTAGTTTAGTAAACAAAATGCATGTCTTTAAAAGTGTTTCCTAAGTAAAGCAAATCTAAGGCAAAAATATTCCTGAATAACCCTAATAAAATAACTTAGTAAGCAAAAAAAAGTAAACTTAAAAATCCTCATGTGTAGTAAAAAGAAGAAAGTTGGTTAGTGACTAGAATTTTTACAGGTTTAGAGGCTTGGAGTTCGAGGGAGTGATCTCACAAATATATAAGGGAAGTGAGGTGGAGATGAAGAAAGTGTTAAAAGTTTTAGCATCTTGCTGTGAATAGTTTCAAGAGTGCTGTTTAGGAAGTTTTTTCCCCAGAAATAGGTCAGATAATCCATATTATGTATGTCATATTATCTCAGTTCTATGGTGATATGAATGGCTCAGGAATGAGAAAATCATTCCTTCTAGATTTCCATCTGAGGAACGAGTCATGTGTCTACAAGGGAGATTGGACCAAAAGTGTGTTATTTATGAAGGCTGACTTGTCCTGGGCATTATCCCAACTGCCACACGGCCTTTACTGGTTCTCAGAAGGAAATCTTTCCTTTTTTTGTGAAAAAATCAGAAACTGTAGGAACTCACTGATTGGCTTTGTAAGTTCCAGTTGCCTTGATTTCTAGCTCACCCATGGATACACTGTTTCATACTGAATATATGTTGGGAGGTTATTTTTGGAGTTCTAATGTAAAACTCTTGTTTTCTAGAAGGCAGATCCTCAAAAAGGAACTATAGACTGAGTGAGTCCCAGAAGATTTTATAAGGCAGAGTAGGAGTAGGGGAGGGAGAATTGAGAAAGGAGAGAGAGCGAGACAGAGAGAGAAGCAAAAATAAGTTAATAAGCAGAGAAATGCCCTGTCCCCTATCTAGTGATCTTCTCTGATGCAGAAACAGCATGACCTCCTGGGTGTATCACCAATAATCATTTCACTAGAGGTAGGTTGAAGAGGTTTTTGATATAGGAAAAATCCTCAATTTATTGCCTGTGGTTTTTGTGGTTCTTGATTGTGTCAGAGCAAAGAATTTTAAGACAATAAGGTAAAAGACTGGCACAAATTTTATTAAACAACTAAGGCAAAGGAGGAAGCAGCAGGAAGAGTGAAAAAGGCACACGAGGAAACTGGAGAGCAGGGGGTAGAGACAGAAGGAATAGTTCATCCACCAAGACTCTTGCATTGGCTAAATTAGTTTAGAGAACTGACATAACACCATTTTTAGATAAATGCATTATTTGTGTTAGGTGCCTTGTAACTTTTAGTCATGTTGAAGTTGTAACATTGTATCACTATTATCTAAGCATGGAGATACTGGGTTTTTATTGCTCTGACAAATAAAAGGTCCTTGTGAATTGTGTGCTTATGTTTTTCTGAATTATGGGCATTGTTTTGATCATAAGGATTGTTGTAACAGTCATTTAGAATTTGAAAGCTGCAATATAAGATATACAGAAAATCATTAGATGATTTTTAACTATAAATTTAAATTAATGGAGAGGAGTGTGCTGAAGGAATACATGTTCATGCTTTCTTAAAGTTTACTTTGTACAATGTTTAATTTTAAAATCCTAATCCCAGATCCTGTATTCCTTCAGTTTCCACAAACCCATACCTATTTTAGCTTGCTACAGTATAATGAGTTCATTACCCTCCTGGTTATTAGCAAGCTTCCAAGAAATGAAATAAAAGACTTTTTATGAAAACTACTTTTTAAGTAAGTGCACAAGACTATTGTGTTGATTTTTGTTCTTGTTTTGGGTTTTTTTGGGGGGATAGAGCTGTATTTGGGCTTAACCTCAGGGCTTCCTGATTGCTAGTCAGGCACTCCACTATTTAGCCATAGCTGCAGTCCAACACTGTGTTTTGACAAGAGCAGATCCTTAATATTTTTAAGTTAGCTAATTGGTTACATTAGTTAATTGGTTACAGTCTGGTGAATGGACATACCTTCCTTCCAGGTATGTGACAACCCAGGCCTTGTTTTTTGGGAAGCCACTTGGAATGCCCCTATAATCATGAGTCTAACAAAAAGTTACAATGAAACCAAAATTGTGGGCTGTGATGTTAAAGGAGCAGTATTTGAAATTTAGGACAAGTGACACTTTTGAATATTAAAGCAGATTTTTAAGAGTTCATTTTTAGAAAGTGGTTGATCTCTAATAATGGTCTACATTATAGCAATATTTTTAATTAGATAAGCATTTAGAGTTAATTTAGAGAACTTGGTCCTTGGGTACAGAGGTGGCATTACATTTCCTTCTCCAGATGGCAAGTGATTGTTTTTGGTGAAATTATTGGTAGACAGCTGTCTTGGCTATGGTGGAAAGGACTGAATAAATGTATAATCTTTGAAAGTTTAATTTTAAAGATTGAGGTGTTTTTTGGGAATATTTAATACATTTAAACAAAATTTAAGAGGAGATAGATTTTACGATTTTTTTAATTGTATTTGTAGAACAAGAGATGTCTGCTTAAAGTCACGTTTGCCATGTATGTCCTTCCTTCAGCAACAATCCTGGTCATTTCATCAGAGGAGGGCAAGGGAAAGAGCCCCACCCCATGTGATACTGTGTTTGCTAAACATAGTTTGGATTTTGCAAAGAATTTTTACATATTTTTAAAAATTTTTATATGAACTTAACAGTTACTACATGTTACATTTTAATGAAGGGTGGCTAAGATAGCAAAAACTATAAAATGACCTTGATCAGCATAGCTATCTTGGTACAAGCAAGCAAGCACTAAAAAGAGAGAATAATCTTTGTATGTTACACTGTAATTGTAGTTTATGATACAAAAGGATGCATTTCAAAGTTTTGTATGAATTAAGTAAACCTAAAGAAAAAAATGGTCTTAAGTTCCTAATAAAAGAACCTAGTAAGACAATTCATAATTTTTTAAAATAGTAATCTCTAAAAAGAAAATGAAAAAACTTGAGACTCTGCATGTAAAATGAAGAAAGCACTTAGTGGCTGGAGTTTTAACAGAGTTAGAGGCTGGGTGTTAGTGGGGTGTTTACAGGAATATAAGGAGAAAGGTGGAGGTAATAAAGCTTTTAATGCTTCAGATTCTTGCTGACAATAATGGTGAGAGTGAAAAAAACCTAAGGGTAGGTTTTCACCATGGTAGATAGATGCCTGGGTTTGTTTGTTTGTTTTTGTTTTTGTTTTTGTTTTTTTCATGTATATATAAGATCTTATGTCATGTATCTAAGATTTTCTGTGCCCGGTGGGCACCTGAATGGCTCTGCGATAAGGAGTTGACTAATCTATGTACTCATTCTGGAAGAAAGAACTGTTCTGAATGAGACATCAAAAAATAGTTGCCTATACCTATGTCTTCCAGTGTATTCCCTCTATTTACTTGCAGTAAAGCCTTGGAGTTAGGTCACAAGAAAACAGAAGAGGGCAGTGTAGATAAAAAACCTGCTAGTATTTGAACTTGCTGCCAATAATGGAGAAAGTGAGAGATACTAAGGATAGGTTTCTACTATGGGAGTTAGATGTTTGGGGTGTGTAACTTGCTGTTTGGAAAGTTTTTTCTTTTCAGAGCAGTATAAGGTCTTGTTTCAACTCTCTCAGATTGTTGCTGCCTTTTGGGGATCTGAGTGCTTATCTGTAAGAAGAACAACCATTTATGTTCTTCTATGGAATAATTGAGAATATTCCCCCAAGAGCCACATGGCCTTGGGAATAAAAAGGATCACGGCAACACCATATGATCCACAACCACCTCACCTGTCAGGACATTTGGATCAGATTGCCCACACTTTCATATGCACAGTTTATCACTTACCTACCATTAAAAATGTTTTAGTCAATAATTCTACAAATTCACTGTGTTCTCATGACTGGAATGGAAAAATATACGTATGAAATGTGTTTCAAGGTACAGTTCTATCTAACAAGATGCCTTCCCATTCCCTTTCCTATGACCATTATGAAGTGTCACTTAAATTGTACTTAGATTCAGGAATTTCTTCAGAGTTCACAGTACTTTAGCAATGGCCACCATTTCTAGACTGGAAATGTGGAAAATATCTTAAGCTTCCTCATGTGAGGGCAGGTCAACAATAATGACAGTCAACCAGAATACTGCAACTCCCTCAGCACTGATAAGGTCAACATAAATTTTTTGGCCAGAGAAAAACTAAAACTTCACATTTATTAGAATTGCTGGGCCTACAAGGATTCATATCAAAGCATGTGCATCAACTACATATTAAAAGAAGGATTATGAACCCTCTTTTTCCTTAAGTGTGTAGGTGATGGTAAGATGTCCAGTACTGTGATGTAGGCTCTCAACAGTGCTTAAATATTTAGGAAACATTCTACACTTATCAGACCTTTACATTTGGAGTCTTTACCTGCCTTTGAGAAAGATATCAAGCAAAACCATGTTGTTGCATGTGTTACTGAACACATACTTTCAAAAATTCCCCAACATCATATCAATTCATGATCCACTTATTCTTACTGTATACTTGTAGAAATCTACCCACACAGCTGTATAAAAATATTCTTACTCTTGAAAGGAAACCTGTAAAAATTCCACCCTCAATATTCATTGAATGAACACAGTAAAATTTACATTGAACAGTTGGAGGATTGTAGTCCACACTTGTAATCTTAGCTACTTTGGAGACAGAGATAAAGAGAATCACATTTCCAGGCCAGCCCTGCAAATAGTTTGCAAAACTCAATCTCCAAAATGGGAAAGAAATGGACTGCAGGTATGTTTCAAGTGGTAGAGTGCCTGGCTATGCAAATGTGAAGCCCTGAGTTTAAGCCCCAGTCCCAACCTTCAAAATAGAAAGAGAAGGGGCTCAAGCAGTAAGAGTGCCTGCCTAGCAAGCATAAGACCTTTAGCTTAAACCCCAGTGACTCCGGTCAAAAAATTAACCAAAGCAAAAAAATGGAGCTTTTTGTGCTGGAGCAACTGGAGTTGTTGCTCAAGTGGTATAGTTCCTGGCTTTGCAAGCATGAAGCCTTGAGTTCAAATCCCAGTACCAAGTCAAAAGTAAAAGAAAAGAAAATTACATGGAACCTTTCTATGCTTCCACAGATGAGATTTAAATTCACTTGTCTCTCAGCAAGCATACAATGCTATGTACTCCTCTCTAGAACTAGGAAGCTATTAAGATATGAAACCATGTATGGTTTAAAAAAAAGGTGGAGGAAATGGAAGAGACTCATAATCATTTCTTGAATGAATCTTAAAATTACACTGGTTTCATAAAAAATAATATTCTCCTTCAGAGAACCTGTGTGAAAACATGCACAGATGTGTATCAAAACACGAGGTGCTCTACAGAACATCTACCTATTACCTTGAATGCCAGCATGACTGATATAACTTTCAATTCTACTTGGATAGCTTGATTAATTAATTCAAGGTGAGCTGTATGGTCTGGACATTGTATCCTTTCTGGATTTGTGCCTTCCTCTCTTGATAATATACCTGCTAATATTTCCCAAACCCCTTTCTCTGTGATGGATGCATTAAAAAGGACCTGGATGAATATTTATTCTTATAAAAGTAATCATTGCCAGATATGCATTGCTTTTTACCAAGGATACAGTCATATTAGACCCACTACTGTTGTTAAGAACATAGGAGGGGGTTTTAATAACATTATGTATGAAAAGGAGGAAATATGTCATTGTCCAAAACAATTCTCAGATGTGCATTTTAGAATAATAGATTTCAAAGATCAAATATGCCATCCTTTCAAATCTCTATACCCACAGATACCTCACTAAAAGCATGAAAAATTATGGCAATACCATGTGAGGCACAACCTCCCCATCCACCTGGACATTTAAGATCAGTGTCTATACTGTAACCTGGGAAAATGGTCACTTCTTAGCAATTATCAATGCCCCAACAACAATCCTTTCAGGGTCTCTGTGTCCTCTGAAGGAAATATGAAAAAGGAAACATACAAATCTGTGTTTCAGGAAACACCTTGTTCTACCAGGACACATTCCTTCCTTCCTGTCCATTCAACCATTATCATGAGCCACATATACTCTACCCAATTCATTGACTGCTTCAGCATTAACAGAATTTCGTGATTAGTCATCAAATCTAGAGTAGAACCATGAAAATCTTCCTCCTACATTTCCATGTTAACAAAAAAGACAATATACCAGGATATCAGGAATACTTCTAAATTCCAAAGTCAGCCATAAAGTGTCATGCTGTAGAAAATCTACAAAGCTACATTCATTAAAATTGTTAAGGACTCCTTAAGGTTTCTTACCTCAACACATGCACAAAAAGAAAAGAGGGATTAGAAACACTTCATTCCTTAATTTGTAGATGAAAGTAAGATGTGTGTGATTTCAGGTCATATGAGCACTTACCTGTGCAGGAGAAATTTTACTCTTGAAGATTTCTGGGAGGGTCAATTTGGGTCTTGACATGTCTCTGAGAAACACATCTGGAAAGTGAATTTACTATTTGTCTCATCCTATCTGTGCATATGAAAATGCTGGAAGGCTTTGTATCACTTTAGGAATCATCTTCACTGCCTGGACACTTACAGAAATCCATGCACACTGCCTTCTAAGAGAACTCTTGTTACCTCGAGAGGGTATCTGTAAGCATTCCATAGTCAATGTCAAAGTAATGAGCACAAGGAATATTACCCAAATGTCTGATTATCCTTCTACCCCTGTGAGAATTAAATACATATTATTTGTCTACAAAAACACACACAAAATGCTTGACAGAAATTTGGGGGAGGTACACCTATTTTCATAATGTATATGCCAAACAAAGGGAATATGGTAATGCACCAAGCATTTACAAATTGTGAGCAATGAAAATTACATTGATTTCTCCTTGTGCCTCTACAACTATAAGCTTTAACATCATATTATCCTCATGGCCCTTTCCAATAATATCAAGTAGCGATTATGGTTTGAAAACCACACATGCAAAAAATGTTGGGAAATGTGTCTCCCCTAATGACTTATTGCATATTTCTGAAATTATGAAGACCTCTAATAACTAAATGTGGCATCATCCCAAATCTACGTACTTGCCAAATGGATAACAGGGTTGCTGAGTGAATACTTGCCAATACCAGTTTAGACACCATTAAAACCAACCTGGATTCTGAACATAACATGAACTGCTCTGTGGTATATTCAGTGAAGAGGGGTGAAGAAGGCTTTCAGTAGAGACAAATCCTTAACTTATTGCCAGTGGGTTTTATTATTCTTGAATGTGCTGGACAAAAGAATTTTAAGAGTATTTTTGAGGTAAAAGAGTAAGAAAGATAATATAATATTAGGTAAGGAAGCAAAGCAGTGAAGTATGGGAAAGCTGTAGATGCATACCAACTGGAATGGATTGGGGGCATTAAGGCACAAGTCTTAGTTCTTACCCAAAGGCTGTTTACATGCTGCAATGTAGGTTAAATAGTTTAGCTTCAACCTATTTGGCGGGATGTGTTTTTGTATTGGTTCCCTGGTAACTTTTAATCCTTTTTATGTTGTAAGTTTTGATTTTATTATCCTAACATGAAGGCATTTTGATAAGGGAGATCTTTCCAACCAAAGGGTCTTGTGATGAGTCACCAATACTTTGTAAATTTTGAGGCATAGTTTTGCTCAAAAGAATTGCTGAACCAGGCATTCTTCATTTTCTGGACACATTACTAGGCAGGGTCAAGGTCAGAGGAATATTAGAAGAACTGGTTTTTCATTCTTGTTGCTGTTTAATATATATTGTAATTTAATGGGACATATGTTAGAAAGAATGCAACCAATGCCATCTTCAAAGATTGCATAGTACAATGTTTCATTTTTACTCCCAAATCCATAATATGGCTTGCTTTGTTTCAATGCTACCTGTCCCTACTTTATCCTTCCTCATTTTCTCTCTAAAGGACTTTGGTCACTTAATCTTAAGAATTCCTGGAAGGTTAACCATCTGTCTTTTAAAATTTCTCTTTTCAGTTGAAAAGAGGCATGAGTTTTGCTTAATACGGTACTAACAATCACACCTTATTTGGTGGAGAGGTAACAGTGAAAAATTATTTATTGCACTGTCAAAATAGAATAATACCTGCAGTTTGGTGTATTTTTATATTGGTAAAGAAGTTATGCTATGTATCACAGAGGAAAGTACACCACAACAACAATGTAAGGAGTAGCAGAGTTATAGGTATATAACCACTAAAATAATTATTGTAGTTTTTTTAAAACAAGGAGTCCCCAGAAAATCATGAATTTAGAAAATCATTAATTTTAGCACTTAGACATAACATTGATCTGCTTATGAGTGATCTTTCAGACCTGAGGATACAATGAAATATTTGGAATATAAATACAGAATGCAAACTTTATGAGGACATAAAGCAGAAGGCTAAAGACATTTTATTTTGAATGATATTTGCTTATGCTATATTTATTTTGAATTCAATTGTGTCATAGAAAAACTTCTGAGTAATGTTTGAGGGGTTTAATATGTTACATTTTTAATGTTATTGAATGGATAAAAAGAGCCTAATTTATCATACCTGTTGAACGTACACCTTGTTTATTTATGATTCAATACTGGAAAATTAGTAATTCCTAAAGATCTTTATTTATTGTTTGTGTGTCTAGAGAAGTGTGATTTACCAATACAACATGGGTTTAGGCCAGGCTATAGTTTGTTGTCATATCACTATCACCTTTTGTTATGAGCTTTTCAGTGAGGTTTTTGAGGTAAATTATTTGTATTTAATTAGTGGCACACCAATTGGTAATTATTGATATTAAAATAATTTTATGATTAATGCATGGATTTAATTCATTCATTTAGTGTCATTTTCTATTTATGGATTAGTTTTGTTATTTCTAACTAAAAGGGATCTTCTGAATTCAATGGAGTATACTGTGAATTAAATAGATATACTCGTTTTAAAGCTTATAATGTTTATTAACTATTCATGGTTGCTTATTTTTATCTTTGGTGACTGTAGAGATTTTAAGGTCTTTTTCATTTGAGAATGCATGTTTTGATTATTGTGATTCTGAATGGTTTATTATACCTAGGATGTTGGATATTCTTAATAGGCCATTTTTTAAAGTTTCAGTATCCTTATTTTGATTAGTTATGTCTTGTCAGATATTATTAATATTTGTAGGGCTACAGATTAGCAACCTCTTTTCATATTCTTTTGGGAATTTGTTTAGGAATTATGATTTATAATTTTTATCCATAGTATATTTAAATAGATGAGGACTGTTTTTATATCCTTGAGGCAAAACAGTTTAAGTGTACTTGTTTTCAAAATATCTGAATATGTTTAGTTAAAATAATCAGGAGTTTGAGACTTTGGTTCTAGAGGAATGTAAAAGAATATATTTTTTAATTTTTTTATGTGATTCTTTTGGTGCCATTGGACTTTCAGTGTTCCAGCTTTTCTGTATTTACAATATTTTGCAGGGTATCAGTCAACTTATTTTTGGAGTTTTTTGGATCTTCTGCAGAAGGCACTTAACCTTTGTAGAGAGTTATTTTTTATTGAAATTTTTATTTTGATTACCATTTGAATTCTAATTGTGGATTTCTCTTCTTTGCCTACATTGACAATATAAGTAGATTTCATTTTTACAATTCCATAGTTGCATACAGTATATTTGAACATGTCCCTCCCTCTATTATATAATCTTGAAGCCACTCTCTGCAACCCTTCTTTATCAAACCTATTCTGTAGGCTTCATTATGCTATTTTCACATGTTCACTTAGAGTCACACTCTCTTCTTTCCTTACAACCCTCCCACTAATCCACCAGACTGTTTATCTTTCACACTCCTCTCCCATTATTATCATTCTCATGGTAAGCCTAGATTCAACATATGAGCAAAACTGTGTGATATTTGACTTTTTGAGCTTGTCTAGTCTTATTCACCACGACAATCAACAATTCCATCCATTCTCTTGCAGACAACATATGATTCCATAGCTTGGCTATTGTGAATAGTGCTTCGATGAACATGGGAGTGCAGGTGTTGCTCTTCTGTATTGATTTACACTTGTTTGTTTCTATGGCCAACAGTGATATAGCAGGGTGATTTTTAATATCTTTTTTTTTAATGAGCCTCCATACAGATTTCTCATGGGTATTACCCCAACAGACCCATGATCTGCATTGGGAATGAGAAGGAACATGGCAACACCACCTGAGGCATGATCTACTCATCTATCAGGATATTGAAAATCAGAATGTCTAATGTCATGTGTGTAGTTTGCCACTTACCTTGTAATGGTTTGCTCTATTCTTATGACTGGAAAGGAAAAAATTCATACAAAACTATTCTTCAGGGTACAGGTTTGCCCTACCAAGACACATTCCCCTTCCCTTGCCTGAGTCCATTATGAAGTGACACTTAAACTCCATATAGATTAATGGATTACTTCTGAGTTGACAGAATTCAAGAACATCCATTATTTCCAGACTGGAAACATGGAAATATCTTAAGGTTCATTTTGTCTCGGACAGATCAACAACAGTGACAATGAACCAGGATGGTTAAACTTTGCTGACCAGAAAAAACTAAAAATACGTATCAACTAGAATTGCTAAGAGCACCAAGGATTCCCATCAAAGGATTTGCATTAAAAGCCCAGTGTCCCTTAGCAATGATTTTGTGGACTTCACTGTGCAGGTGTCCTTGAAGAGCAGTTGTATCCTGAGATGTATTTATGAATTTGTTTTTTTAGATTTCCTACAACAAGAATCAAAAGCCCATTAAAGGAGTGATAATTTGAGTTGATGGTATCAGCAGAATGGACCTTTGTTTTTTGAAAGGATATCTACAAAAAATACTGTGCCTATTGTCTACAGGAACAGAGCAATGACAAGGAAGAACATGATAACAATTGCCTCAAAATTCATGGGTTCATCTTAGTTTTCTGCCACATAAAATATTCAAAACCTTGAACATTACAATTCTTGAGGAGCCTGTCAGTTTTGACCTGATCCACAGCATCCAACTATGCTGATAGTGGTGTTAAGTGCCACAATCATAACTTACCTGTGTTTTTAATGGGCAGACATTCTGTGCTGTGATGTAGCCCCACACTACTTGTTATTTCTCTAAAAACAGGTGTCTCCATATTTGTTACCTGTTAACAAAGACACAATATTATAAGGCTTATAAGCATTGTTAGGTACATATGTGGTTTTGGGAGAGGTTTGTTTTGGGGGTGGGGGTATTTTACCACATTATGTAAAAAAAGAGGTGGAAACACATTTTCTAAAACATTTCTCAGACTGTCATCTAGGAATTTGCAAGTTTTAATGATTGAACATGGTATCCTCTCAATCCTGTACCCTACCTAAGACCTAACTAGACTAAGCAAAAAATAATAATGATAATAATGCCTTAAGATGTACAACCTCCCCACCTAACTGAATATTTAACATCAGATTCTCTACATGGCCATATGTGCAATTTGTCACCTATCAAGTAATTAGCAATGCTCCATCAACATTTCTTTAATGGTTTCTGTGCTCTTATGATGGTGATATGACAAAGAAAATATACAAAACTGTGTTTCAGGTTATGGCTTACTCTACCAGAACCTCTACCCTTTCCATCATTTGTGACTATTTTTATGGAACATTTTATCTCTACCTGAATTCATGAATCAATTCAGTATTAATGGAATTTCAGGAGCATCCAACTTTTCTTGACTGCAAGCCTTGAAAATTCTTAATCTTCCTCCTAAATTGGCAGGACAGTGAGCCAGTATTTCATAAGTCCCTCAGTGTACACATGCTTATCAGAAATATTCTTGCCAAGAAAAAAAGCAAACACACATTCACTAGACTTGCTAAGGACTCTATGTTATCTTTTTCTTTTATTCACTTATTCACATGTGTATACATTGTTTGGGCTATTTCTCCCACTTGCCTCCTGCTCCCTTCCTCTACCCTACCCCTTATCTCTAATTTTGTTCAAGAGAAAACATAAGCAATAATAGGAAAGATGAAGCATTTTTGCTAGTTGAGATATGGATACCTATACAGAGAGATTCCTAGCATTGCTTCCATGTACAAATATGTTACAAGCCAAGTTGATTCATCTCTACCTGACCTTTTCACTAGTTCCTGATCTGCTTCCCATATTGACCTCTTTCACTTTAAGGTTTCTGTATTAGCTCCTCTGCAGTGGGGACATCAAACACTTTCATGTTTTGGGTTTCCTACCTATCCCCATACCTCCTATATGTGCTCTCCCCTTAGCATGTGACCCAAGTCCAACCACATTGCTGTATTTGCCCTAGATCTAAAGTCCACATATGGGGAAGAACATATGATTTTTGGTTTTCTGAACCTGGTTAACCTTGCTCAGAATTATGTTCTGTTGTTCCATCCATTTACTTGCGAATGGTAAGATTTCATTCTTCTTCATGGCTGAATAAATTCCATTGTGTATAAATACCACATTTTCTTAATTCAATTTTCAGTAATAGGGGATCTTGGCTGTTTCCATAACTTGGCTATTGTGAATAGCACTGAAATAAACATGGGTGTGCAGGTGCCTCTGCAGTAACCTGTGTCCCATTCCCAGGAATGGAATTGCTGGAGCATATTGCAGGTCTATGTTTAGATTCTTAAGAAGCCTCCATAGTTTTTTCCAGAGTGGTTGCACCAGCTTGCATTCCCAGCAGCAATGTACAGGGTTCCATCTTCCCCACATCCTCACCAACACATGTCGGTGGTGGTGTTTTTGATGATGGCTATTCTAACAGGGGTGAGGTGGACTCTTAGTTGGGGTTTTGATTTGCATTTCCTTTATGGCTAGAAATGATGAGCATTTTTTCATGTTTTTTGGCCATTTGAATTTCTTCTTTTGAGAAAGTTCTGTTTAGTTCAGTTGCCCATTTCTTTATTGGTTCATTGATTTTTGGACAGTTTAGTTTTTTAAATTCCATGTATATTCTGGTTATCAGTCCTTTGTCTGATGTGTAGCTGGCAAATATTTTCTCCGACTTGTGGGTGATCTCTTCAATTTAAAGACCATTTCTTTTTGCTGTGCAGAAGCTTTTTAATTTTATGACGTCCCATTTGTCCATCCTTTCTCCTAGTTGCTGGGCAGCTGGGGTTCTATTGAGGAAGTCATTGCCTATATCTATTACTTCCATGATATTCCCTGCCAACTTAAGAGTTTCCTGTACTAATACAGGGTGATAAACATGGATCTAGCTTCAGTTTCGTGCAGGGTGATAACCACTTTTTCCAGCAACATTTGTGGAAGAGGCTGTCTTTTCCCCATCATACATTTTTGGAGACTTTGTCAAAAAATAAGGTGGGGGTAGCTGTGTGGATTCATATCTGGGTCCTCTATTGTGTTCCACTGGTCTTCATGTCTGTTTTTGTGCCAGTATCATGCTGTTTTTATTGCTGTTGCTTGCAATATAGCTTGAAGTCAGGTATTGCTATACCTCCAGCATTGCTCTTTTTGCTGAGTGTTCCCTTGGCTATTTGTAGTCTCTTGTGTGTCCAAATGAACTTTAGATTTTTCAATCTCTGTGATGAATATCATTTTGGATTTTGATGGAAATAGCATTAAACATGTAGATTGCTTTTGGTAGTATAGCCATTTTCACTGTATTTATTATAACAATCCAGGAGCACAGGAGATCTCTCCACCTTCTGTCATTTTCCTCAATCTCTTTCTTGAAGGGTTTGTAGTCATTCACATCCTTTGTTAAGTCTACTGCTAGGTATTTGATTTTTTTTGAGGCTATTGTAAATGGAATTGTTTCCATATATTCTTTCCCAGTTTATTCATTATTGGTGTATAGAAAAGCTAACTTACAACTTAATTGAAAGTTGATTTTGTATCCTGCCACCTGCTCTAGCTGTTTATGGTGTCTAGGAGTTTTTGGGTAAAATTTTGGGGGTCTTTAAGGTATAGAATCATATCATCTGCAAATAAGGTTATTTTGACAGTTTCTTTACCTGTTTGTATTCCTCTTATTTCTTCTTCTTGCCTAATTGTTCTGGGTAGGAATCCCAGTACTATGTTGAATAGGAGTGGGGAGAGTGGGCACCCCTGTTTCATTATTGATTTTAGGGAAAATGGTTTCAGTTTTTCACCATTAACTATGATATTGGCTGTAGGTTTGTCATATGTAGCCTTTACAATGTTAAGGTACTTTCCTTCTATTCCTACTTTTCTGAGAACTTTTATCATGAAGTGGTGTTGGATCTTATGAAAGGCTTTTTCTGCATCAATTGAGATGATCAAGTGGTTTTTGTCTTTGCTTCTATTAACGTGTTGTATTACATTTATTGATTTGCATATATTGAACCACCCATGCATCCCTGTGATGAAGCCGACTTGGCCGTGGTGAATGATATTTCTGATATGTTGTTGGATTCGGTTTGCCATTATTTTATTGAGGATTTTTGCATTAATATTCATTAAGGAGATTGGTGTATAGTTTTCCTTTTTGGAGGTATCTTGTCTGATTTTGGTATGAGTATAATACTGTCTTCATAAAAGAATCCATCTGGTCCTGGACTTTTCTTTTTGGGGAGACTCTTCATTCCTACTTCAATTTCATTTTGTGTTATAGATCTATTCAGATGACTAATGTCCTCTTAGTTAAATTTTGGATGGTCATAAGTATCTAGAAATCTGTCCATTTAGTCAAGATTTGCATATTTATTTGAATATAGGTTCCCAAAGTAGTCTCTGATAGTTTCCTGGATTTCTGTGGTATTTGTTGTTATCTCCCCTTTTGCATTTCTGATTTTACTGATTTGGGCTTTTTTCTCTCTTCATTTTAGTCAGGTTTGCCTGGGGTCTGGCAATCTTATTTATTTGTTCAAAGAACCAGCATTTTGTTTCATTGATTCTTTTTATGTTTTTTTGTTTGTTTGTTTCTATTTCATTGATTTTAGCCCTCATTTTTGTTATTTCTCTCCTTCTTCTGGTTTTGGGATTTGCTTGTTCTTGTTTTCTAGGGGTTTGAGATGTAGCCTTAGGTCACTGATTTGAGATCTTTCATTCCTTTTAATATAAGCATTCATGGCTATAAACTTTCTTCTTAGGATTGCTTTTGCTGTGTCTCATAGGTTCTGGTAGGTCATGTTTTCATTTTCATTAACTACCAGGAACCTTTTAATTCCCCTTTATTTCATCAATGACCCATTGGTCACTGAGCAATGTGTTGTTCAGCTTCCAATTGTTTGCATATTTTCTGCTGTTGTTTTTGTTGTTGAGTTCTAGTTTTAATGCATTTTGATCAGATAGAATACATTGGATTATTTCTATTTTCTTATCTATGCTGAGGCTTGCTTTGGGGCCTAAAATATGATCTATTTCGGAGAAAGCTCCATGGGCTGCTGAGAAGAATATATATTGTGTGGATGTTGTATGAAATATTCTGTAGACATCAACTAGGTCCATTTGATCTATGGTATGGCTTAGTTCTAGAATTTCTTTATTGATTTTTTGTTTGGTGATGGGAGGGTGTGAAAGTCTCCTATTACCACTGTATAGGAGTTTATGTATGCTTTTAGGTCCTTCAAGAGTATGTTTGATGAAATTGGGCTCACTGACATTGGTGCATATAGGCTGATAATTGTTATTTCTTTTTGGTGTATTTCTCCCTTTATTAGTATGGAATGCCCTTCTTCATTTCATTTGATAAATGTAAGTTTGCAGTCTACTTTGTCAGAGATAAGTATTGCTACTCTTGCCTGTTTTCAAGGGCCATTGGCTTGGTCAATCTTCTTCCAGACGTTCACCCTAAGCCAGTGCTTGTTTGTGTCAATGAGATGCATCTCTTGTATACAACAAATTGTTGGGTCTTCCTTTTTAATCCAGTTTGCCAAACAGTGTCTTTTAATGGGGTTGTTAAGTTCATTAACATTTAGTGTTAATATTATTAGGTATGTGGTGATTCCTGTCATTTAGTTGTTTTTGTTGTTTATGGGTTTGATTGTGTACAGCTGAATCTATGTTACTCTCCTATTCCTTGTTTTTTCTTCTCCTGTGGTTTGTTACTGCCTGTCCTCACATGGTTTTGTTTGCTTTCATTTTCTAAGTGCAGAATTCCATGGAGAATCTTTTGTAGTGGTCATACATTGATGGTCATACATTGTTTTAATTTCTGCTTATCATGGAAGACTTTTATTGCTCCATCTATTTTGAATGATAGTTTTGCTGTGTAGAGTATTCTAGGGTTGAAGTTATTTTCATTCATTTCCTGGAATACCTAACTCACTCCATGCCCTTCTTGCTTTTAAAGGTTTTGTTGGGAAATCTGATTTTTATGGGTTTACCTTTGTATATTATCTTGTTTTTTTCTCTCTTACAGCTTCAATATTCTTTCTCTGTTCTCTGTGCTTGTTATTTTAACGATAATATGTCCTGGGGTAGTTCTATTTTGGTCAAGTCAGTTTGGTGTCCTGGAGGCTTCCTGTACCTGAATGGGCATAACTTTCTCTAGATTTGGGAAATTTTCTGTTATATTGTTGAATACATTGCAAACCCCTTTTGCTTTCACCTCTTCACTTTCTTCAATGCCCATGATTCTCAGGTTTGGTCTTTTGATGGACTGAGTTCTGGCACATTCCTTTCACAGGTCTTGAGTTGTTTGACTAATAGCTTATCAGTTTTTCCTTGAATTTCCATTTTATCTTCAAGTTCTGTGATTCTGTTTTCTCTTGCTCTAGTCTGCTGGAGTGGCCTTCCATTGTGTTTTGAGTTTCTGTTTCATTCTTTTTTCTGAGGTTTTCAATGTCATGGTTCACTTCCTCTTTAATATTGTCTATTTTCATCTTTAATTCATTTATCTCCCTATTTATAGTGTTCTCTGTTTCACTTTGGTGTTTATTTAGGGATCCTATGATTTCATTTACTTGTTTCTGTGTCTTCTCATATTCTTTATTTTTGGTGTCTTGAAATTTCTTGAGTGCCTCTTGTACATTTTGGTTAACCATGTCTAGTATCATCTCCATGAAATTCTTAGTGATTACTTGCAGGATATCTTCTTTAAGGGTGTCCTTACACACATAATTGGGTTCCTTGGCATCATTTATCTTTGTTTTGTTGGTGTTTGAAACTGGGTATCCATTTTCTACATTTCCCTCTGAATCCTGTATGAAATGATCTTGCGGGAGGGGTGAATTGTTTCCATCCCTTCTTTTTCTTCCCATTGTTCCTGTTGGTATTGTGTAACTGTTCTTCATAGGCTAGTCAGTGGTTTCAGTCACCTGTTTTCGCTATATTGGGTTTTTAGCTAATTGTGTATATGCTGTTTCTGTCCCTGGTTTGAGTGTAATTAACTAATTAACTGTGTATTAACTAATTCACAGTGATAAAACAAAAAACAAACAAAAACACCCAAAGAAATCAGTGGGGACAGATGAGCAAACAAACAAAAACTCCAGGTTCGGTATAATTGAATTTCAGTCTTACTTTAAGTTCTGGTGTTACTCTTCCACTATCCAGTCCTGGTGTTGGTATTTAAGCAGAAGCTCTGTCTTAGTCATACCAGGTGGTTGGCCTATGGGTAGTGTTTATTTTTTGTTCTGTCCTTCAGCAGCTGCTGCTTGGTCAGCTTCTCCCGCAGTGAGGTGTGGAAGCTCTGCAGTCTACTAGCTGTCCTGCTTTGGAGTTGACTTATCTCTGTGCTTGTTTACTAGGAGCTTGTGTTTTTGCATTTCCCTTTTTCCCTAGGGCAAGGGCAAGGTTAGTGATCCATCAGCCGGCTGCCTCTGTCAGTATGTTGTGATGGTTCACTGTTTGTTCCTCCATGCTGCAGAGCCATCAGACTGGGGTGCCCAGGGACTGAGTCCTGTAGTCTGCTACCTTCACTGCTTCCCTACTTCAGGCAGTGGCCTATCACCCACCTGCTGTTGGCCCTCCTGCCTATTGTTTACTGATGGTTCTCAAGAGTTCAGCTCCTTGCTCCTTCCCCCTTTCTCCAGGGCACTTTCAGGAACACCCACCCCCTCCACTGTACACTAGTTTTCTGTTCCATTGTTTTTTGTTCAGGTTTTTTTTGTTGTTGTTGCTGTTTATTTGCAGGGGAATCAGTCTGTTCAGGAAAGTTGTGCTGGTTTATCTCAGGGGTGGCTGAGGGTGCCATGTGACATTTGGTGCTCACTTGTTTGGTCTGTCAATGGTCTCCCAAGCGTGTTTGAATCCCACAGCTGGCTGTGGCAGCAGTGTAGGGGTGGCAGCCCATGTGCTCTCTCAGTGTATCGTGGTGTGGAGAAGACTTCCATGTGTTAGGGGTTCAGGGTGCCAAAGTTTAAACCCTCCCTGGTCCTTCACCTCCACCAAGCATGGCTCCAGCATCTCAGCAAGGTCACTGATTCCCAGAGCCCATGCTGTCTGTGCCTGTTCCCCATTTGCCATCTTGGATCCACTCTTACTGTTAACTATCTTGCAATTGATATATCTGCATCTACTCACATGTTTCTTCATTTTGTAAATTGGAAATTAATAAAGAAGACTAATTCCATGTGTTTGTCAGGCAAGTAGAGACCAGTTGTGACCTATGGCCTCCTCTATGTCATCTTACCTCAGCACCTGCAACAAAAACATGTTGCAAAGAGGGATTAGGGACATCCTCATCACTCACCTATATAGATGGAGGTAATATTTTCTATGATGTGATTTAAGACAATCTGAGGACTTACTGAGATAGGAGAAATTCTACTCTTGAAGATCTCTGTGAGTCATTGTGTCAGGACCTATCTCTGAGAAAAACATTCTAAGAAAAAATGCATTTGCTACTTGACTCACTCTACCTGTATATGTGAAAATTCCTCATGTCATTGCCTCACTTTGGGTTTCATCTACAGTCTCTGGATACTTGCCAAGGTTCAGGTACACAATTTTGTAAGGAAGCTCTTCCTGTTTTGAGAGGACACCTGTAAGATTTCCACAGTTAATAACAAAGTGAGGAGCACAAAGAATATTACCAGATGATCTGTTTATGCCTATCTCCCTGCAAGAAATAAATATGCATTATTTATCTGCAAGGACACACAAAAAATCAAATTCTTGATAGAAACATGAAGGAGATAGTCATGTTTTCACCACAAATATGCCTAACATGGGGAGAGATAGGAGGGCACTATACATTCTTCAAACGTGCATCTGAAAATACCACTGTCAACATCAAATTAAATGAAACACGAAATTAAATGGTTCTCTTCTACTATATCTCTATTACTATAAGCTTTAATGTCATGTTTTCAGCAAGCATACAGTAAAATTTGATTTTCTAGTAATATTAGATAGCTAGTATGGTTTAAAAAGCATGTATGCAAAAACTCTAAAATGTAAGTATCTCTTGATGATTTGTTATATAAGTACATATATAAAATTATAAACATCTCTACTGTTTGAATGTGACACCATTTCATGTCACTAAACTAGCCAACTCAGGCTGCATGAACAGTTGGGAACACCAATTTAGGCACCTCTCAAACCTACCTGGATATTGAACATCTGATAGGCTGCACTGTCACATGGTCAGAAGAGCAGGTCAAAGTTTTCAGTTGGGGTAAAACCTTATTACCCATGTGTTTTCTTGTTCTTGAATGTGTCATATGAAAGAATTTTATGAGCATTTATGAGGCAAAAGTATTGCAAAGATTCTTTTGTAAGGAAATAAAGCAGTTAGGTGTATAAGAAACAGGTAAACATACTCCAATAGAGTGGATTTGTGGTATTACAGACACAAGTAGTAGTTCTTCCACCCAAACTCTTTAAATGATCTCATGTAGTTTAGTGAGTTTAGCATTAGCCTATTTTTTTGAGTAGTGGTTTTTGCTATGCACCTTCTGAGTTAGAATATTTTGTTGTTTTAATATTTTGACATTACTCTTTGAGGATAAAGACATTATGTTTGCAGAAATCTTTCCAATCAAAGGGTCTTGTGACATGGGTGCTTATATTTTGTTAATTTTATGGGCTTATTTCTGCTCAAAGGATTGCTACATCAGATATATGTGATTTGGGGGGAGATTACTCATCAAGAAGCAGGTCAGAGGAATTATAGCAGACCAGGTATTCTTTTTGGTTTTGTTTTGTTTTTTGTTATGTATTATAACTTAATAGAGGGGTGTGACTCATGTGACTTCTTAAAAATTATTTAGCACAATGTTTTATTGTGCAGGCCCATCTCTTTATTCTAGTTTTCTTTTGTTCCCATGCCAGTTGTCCTTATTTTAGCCTGCCTTATTTGCCCCTAAGCCACCTTGGTTCTTTAATTTTTAAGAGTCACTGAGGGTCAGTGGTCTATGTTTTATGACTTTTTGAGTTCATAAGGGGCATCCGTCTTGCCTATTGAGGGACTCACAATCTCACCATATTTGGTCAAGAGGTGTCATGGAAATGTCAGTTACTGGACTTTCAGGATTGGACACCAAGAGCATGATGTGTTTTCATATTGGAAAATAAGTTATGTGCAACATTAGAGAGGACACCACAAACGCAATATAAGAGTACCAGAATAGTAGTAATCGCATAAATATTATAATAGGATTATTATTTTTAGGCAGTATTCCCCAAAAAGCACAAGGTTAGAAGATCATTAATTTTGTAGTGCCCAATTAGACATAGCCATTGATCTGGTTTTAGAGATCATTCAAGATGGAAGAGACACTGAGTTATTTGAAATATAAACAGAGCATGCAACTTTTATGTAGGCACAAATGCCTCCCTGGCAACAAAAATCTTTAGGGACATTTTATCTTGAAGGTTTTGTTTAGTTATTTTTATTTTTTAACTTAGGACAGAAATGTTTTGGCATGTGTCATAGCAGGCTTTTTGAGTAACATTTTTAATGAATCATATAGGTTATATCATATTTTTTAATGTGAAGGATGGAAATAGAAGATAATTGATGACCTGTGAAAAATATGTGTTGTTTATTTATGAAGAAATACTGTTAAGCTAGTATGTTTTGTAAGTTCTTTATTTTTTGTATCTATGGGATTGTGATAATACATTTTCCTATGCAATCCAGGTATAAGAAGGCCTGTAAGTTGTCATGTAGGAAATTTTCAATGTGTTTTTTGATGCATATATTTCTTGTAATTAATTACTGGCATACCCTTTACTAGTTTTGAGCATTAGTGTATTCAGATGGAGAGATATAACACCACTTTAGTGACAGTTTTTGTTTGTCACAGGTGTGATTTTTGTTTTATTTTTTTTATTCATTCATTTTATTTATTTAATTTTTTATTATTCATATGTGCATACAATGCTTGGGTCACTTCTCCCCCCTACCCTCACCCCCTCCCTTACCTGCCATCCCTCCCCCTCTCTGTCGCCCCCACCCCCTCGATACCTGTGAGAAACTATTTTGCCCTTATCTCTAATTTTGTTGAAGAGAGAGTATAAGTAATAATAGGAAGGAACAAGATAGCTATACATGGAATTGACTCACATTATAAGTGAGTCAATTATAAGGATAGCTATACATGGAATTGACTCACATTATAAGTGAGTCTATTATAAGGATAGCTATACATGGAATTGACTCACATTAATTTCCTGTGCATGTGTGTTACCTTCTAGGTTAATTCTTCTTGATCTAACCTTTTCTCTAGTTCATGGTCCCCTTCTCCTATTGGCCTCAGTTGCTTTTAAGGTATCTGATTTAGTTTCTCTGCATTGAGGGCAACAAATGGTAACTAATATTTTAGGTGTCTTATCTATCTTCATATCTCCCTTGTGCACTCTCGCTTTTATCATGTGATCAAAATCCAATCCCCTTGTTGTGTTTGCCCTTGATCTAATGTCCACATAGGAGGGAGAACATATGATTTTTGGTCTTTTGGGCCAGGCTAATCTCACTCAGAATGATATTCTCCAATTCCATGCATTTACCAGTAAATGATAACATTTTGTTCTTCTTCATGGCTGCATAAAATTCCATTGTGTATAGATACCACATTTTCTTGATACATTCGTCAGTAGTGGGGCATCTTGGGTGTTTCCATAACTTGGCTATTGTGAATAGTGCACAAATGAATCTTCTAACATATTTGTCCTATAGTTGATATTAAATAGATAGAGTCATTTTAAAGTTAGTAATATTTATGAAGTAGGTATTATTATTGTTTTTTAACTTAGATGGTTGTGAAGATTTTTAAGCCTTTCTTATTTGAGAGTACATGTTTTGAACCCTGGTTAATAGTTGTCGTGAGACTGATTTTTTTTATGTTTAAGATGTTGGATACTGTTGTCAGCAGGCCATTTTCTAATTTTATTAGCTGCATACTGGAGAATATTATTCATTATTTTAATTTTTGTTTGTGAGGTTATAGATTAGCAAATTATATGTTATACTAGGACTTTTTTGGATAAGAGTTATAGGTTATAATTTTTATGCATCTTAACATTTATCTAGAAGTGGACTGTTCTTAAACCTTTGAGGAAATACAGTTTATGTATACAAGATTGTTTCTAACATGCCTGGATATGCTTACCTAAAAGTAAACAAAAAAGTTAGACTCTGGATTTAATATCATATAGAAGAATTTTTTAAATGTAAGAACATTAAATAAAAAACTGGCTATGAGGATTGAAGAAACATACAGGGTTACCAACTATAGGAAAAATTGGCATTAGTGTTGGTTTTTAAAGTTGTGTATAAGTTTGAATTTTTTACTTTGTTTTCCTACATTGAAAATAACTGAGGTACCAAGGAGAGTGATATGGCACCAATAATCCAAAAAGAATAAAAATATTAATTAAAAATTTGGTTCTCATTTGCTTTGTGCTTAGTGGGATATTGTTTCTCATGAGGCAATGGTGAGAAGTTTCAATTGAACAAATATAAATAATAAGTTGTCATTGTTCTAATGTTTTTGTATTTTAGATCTAAGGGTTTGGTTTTGATAAGATGTTTTGGGGAATATTTTTTTTTCTGCTGTGTTCATATTAAGACTCTCAGGAATGGCATAGAACAGTCAATATTTAGATGTATTGTGGGTGTTAAAGGAGTCAAAATATTTTTGTCTAATAATGGAGTTGACATTTTGGTAAAACAAGAAAATTTTGTAAGGAATTAAAATTGTATACCTGTAGGTTTTGTTGATATTTTCATTTTTTGTTCTTTTTACAAGGGTGTCTAGAGAATTTACTTAGGCAAAATACTAAGCCCCACAATATTTAAATGAAGTTCATGATTTTTATTACACTGACAAATACCTGAGGGGCTCTATGGAAGAAAACCTTGGGCATCTTTAGTCTTTAAAGTCTGCTGTCTCAGAGGCAGATGATCCACCCTCTATCTAGAGAAAGGGACGTATCTGGGTTTTTCCCATAACAGAGGGAGTATACCATTAGTTCATGTGAACCTTCTCCCTTTGCTGTAATTTACTTTTATTAGTCTTTTTATTTATAATATTTTCAATTTATATTTGTAATATTTTCAGGGAACCTTTCAATTTCTTTTCTGGAGTGTTTTTGCGTTATTTATTGTTGGGGCAATACCTTTGTAGGAATTTTTTTTTTTAATTCAAGTTTCATTTTGATAACCAGTTGCATTTAAATCATTGGTTATTTTTATTTTGTGTATTAATAATATGAGAAGGTTTCATTGTGATGATTCAATAATTGCATATGTTAATTGAATAATTTTACCCACCATTATATTTTCTTAACAACACCTTCTTCCCTGCCCATACTTTTTCAAACAGTATGTGATAGGTTTCATTATTCTATCATCATGTGTGTATGTAACCTACCTCTATGCTCAACACTCTTTAGTACCCTGCCCATCTGCTTCCCCCATCATGCTGATACATCCAGAGAATCTCCCTTTACACTCATGTTCACTTTCATTATTTTCATTACTACTATTATCACCATAGTCATTTTAGGTAGAGGTTCCACATGAGAGAAAAATGTGATATATAGCTTTCTGAGCTTGATTTATCTTATTCTGCAACATAGTATCATTCTCCTTTAATGGTGAATAATACTTCATTGTGTACAGACAGCACATTCCTTTGTTCATTCATTGGTTGTTGGGTTTGTAGACTGATTTCACAGCTTGAATAATGTGAATAGTGCTGTGATAAACACAGGTACATAGGTGTGTCTTTTATGTTACTTTACACTCTTTTGAATATATGCTAAAGAGAAGTATTAGCAGGGTTCTGAGGTTTTTTGATGAATTTCCATACTGATTTCCATAGTGCTTGCACTAGTTTACATTCCCACCAAAAACATATGAAGGTTCCTTTTTTCCCACATCCTCATCAACAGTTTGTGTGGTTTCTCTTCTTGATGACTGTCATTCAGATTGTTGTGAGATGGAATGTCATTTCCATTTGATTTCCATTTCCATTTTGAGAAAGGATATTGAACACTTCTTCAGATATTTATTACCCATTTTTACTTCTTCAGAGAACTGACTGTTTGATGTATTTTCCCAATTATTTATTGGATTGCCTGTTCTTTTGGTGTTTGTTTTTTGGTAGCACTTGTGTTTGAACTCAGGGCCTCACACTTGGTAGACAAACACTCTTACCACTTGAGCCACTTCACCAGCCTTTTTGGTGTTTAATTTTTTGAGCTCTTTGTATATTCTGAATATTAACCCTCTATCCTTGTAACTGTTGCCAAAGATTACCTCACATTCTGTGGGTTACTGCTTGACTCTGGTAACTTTGTCCTTTAAAAATGAAATACACAAGCACAGAAAATTAATGTGAGTCAACTCCCTGTATAGCTATCCCTATCTCAACTAGCAAAAACCCTTGTTCCTTCATATTATTGCCTATACTCTCTCTTCAACAAAATTAAAGATAAGGGAAAAATAGTTTCTGCCAGGTATTGAGGGGGTGAGGGGATAGGGAGTGGGCAGAGTGGGTGGTACAGGAGGGGATGGGGGCAGGGGAGAGAAATGACCCAAGCATTGTATGCACAATACAAATAATAAAAAAATTAAAAATAAAAAAAAATCAAGCTTTTTAACTTGATGCAAACCATATGTCAATTCTGGTTCTAATTTGGAGTCAGAAAACAATTGTCTATGTTATGTCTTCCAGTGTTTTCTGGTATTACTTTTAAAATATCAGATCTTACATTTAAGGACTTTTATTCATTTTGCATTAATTATTGCACAGAGTGAGAGACAAGGATCCAGTGTCAGTCTCCACATGTAGATAACCAATTTTGGTGGGAAGTCATTTTTATACCTATATTTAAAATGTGGGACTGTTATTTGTAAATATTTGATACTTCTCTTTTGTTATAATTTTCCTGTCTTAAACTTTTTTCATTTTTAAAATTATATTTTGGTTGTTGAAAATCCTAAGATGCAATGATTAATTTTTAAGTAGAGTTTGAGGTCTCATTGCCTCGTTTTGTAACTTGTGATCATTATTTAGGATTATCTAATGGCTATTTTTAAATGTTTTCATCCTTTTGTTGAATTATTGTTGATGGTAGCATATTTTTTAAGGTCTTTGTCAGTTGGTCTAAGATCAGACTAAGATTTTTATATTTTATGTGTACAACATTTAAATTTTTCATAATTAATGGTCTTATGTATTGATCATTTTGTATTTTTAATTAGACAGTTGATAATAAATTTGTAAGTTTAAATTTATACTTTTATTTATTTATTTTTGTGGTACTGGGGCTTGAAATTTGGGCCTACTCCTTGAGCCACTCCATCAGCCATGTTTTTTGTGTTGGGTATTTTCATGATAAGGTCTCATGAACTATTTTCCCCTCTGGCTTTGAATCCCAATCCTCCTGACTTTGCCTCCTGAGTAGCTAGGATTTTCTGTTAAGGGTCATTTTAGCTCTACCTGGATACTTGGGATTATTTTGAGGCTAATGGTATCAGAGAACTGGTCATTCTTTTTTTCACTGGATAGCTGCAAAAAAATAAAAATTCTGGTTTTATTACTGTGCTGGCAAGACCACAGATGTACTATCAAAAATTGTATTAGTCCTTTGATACTTTCAGGTTCAACACAGATCTTTGCTGCATTAAATGTGTAAGCTCATGGTCACTACAATTGCTAAGAGCTCTATCCTTGTTTACCTGAGCCACTACATCCAATCCATAGTGACAAGAAGTGGTACAGATGCTGTCATCACTTACCTGTGTTTTCGAACAGCAGATGTCCTACACCGTGATTTAGGCTCACACAAGCATGTACCCAAACACTACCCATGTTCCACATGAGGAATTTATTGGCCCATTGTGATATTAGATATGTTTCTAAAAGAACAAACCTATATGCTACATATTTAGAACTGACTATATTCATGGTATTTTCCTACCTGTATTTACTTACCTGGTTCTTAGCAATACTCAGTCAATAATGTTTTAGAGATCACCCTCCTCTTGTCCTAAGAAACTGTAAGAAAATATGCACAAATGTGTTTCAGTATGCAAATTGCTCTACCAGGAAACATATTGATGAAGTACACTTTAAATCTACTTGCATACTTAGATTAATTCTATGTCCAATCTTAACTAGGTATTTGTAAAATATTCTATGCTAACAACCTAACTCAAAGTCAACAAAAATTGACAACCATGAGATAACTTCAACACACACATTCAGCATGAATTTCACAATCTTATAAAAAATAAAGTTCATGTTTAGTACAATTATTAAGGAAACAGTCATTCCTTCCCTGAGCACCAGTACCAAAAGCTTAGTGACAAAAAAAGTTAGAGACATAGTTGTCTTTGGTCTCTATAATTTGAAGGTCAGAAGTCCTCAGCTTGGATTTAGACAAAAACCAACACTTATATAGATAGAAGATATGTTCAACTTGTGACCTGTTTTGGCTAACTGGGATGTATATTCCCCATCTCAAAATAACACTCTATGGAAATCCTATGTGGTACATGTGATTCCCAAGGTCATGGCATCATTTCAGGATTCAGGTACTTAATTTAAAGCCCATATATCTTTTTATTAGATTTTATTTTTCTTGCATTGTTAATTTTTTTTGTTGTTGTGTTCAGTGAGGGTACATTGTGGCATTTAAAAAATTCCTTACAATATATGAAATATAGCATACTTGAATTTACTCCCTCCACCATTCTCCTTTATTCCCCCATTCCTGAAATAGTTTCAACAGGTATCATTTTTCATTTACACACATGTGTACACATTATTTAGACTCATGTTATAATATAGTGTAAGATTATGTCATTTCTTAAAATTTTTCAGTATATATATTTTTAAAGAAGAATTGGTAGAGATGTTAATGACATTGCTCATCTTGTTTAGTTTTGCTGTTTGTTGTAGGAGAAAAAGGATGAAAGCAGTAAAGAAAGAAAAATAAAGACTTCTATTGGAACTCCTTTTAATTAGGAGCTGAAAAGCTTTGTACTTTGACACAGGGACATTTTTAATATTTGTAGCATGGTTACAGTCTGGTGACAGGCATTGCTCCCTTGCCAGAGTATGATACTTCAGGCCTATTAGTTCATTTTCCCCCAAAATATATGTATTATCCTCAAAGATTTAATGGGTCTCAGTGGGCACTGAGGTCATACCCTCAAAAGTTTTCAACAAATGTATTTTGGAGCTATCTGCCTGTTTGATTATCCCCACAATAGCATCACTGGAAATTTCAAATCACCTAAACCTGAAAACACTGTAAACCAAAATGGAGGTAAATAGCTGATTTATGTGACTGACAAGGTATAATGTTCTGGATCCCCACCCTGAGTCTTAACCATCCTAGAGTAGGAATTGTATCTCTCTCAGACAGTTGGCCATGGCTTCCCCTAACCTCATCAGCAGCAGAGATGCTGCCATCACTTCAAACCCACTCTTTCTCACCTCAAGAATAGCTTTGCAGAGAAGGAAACAAGATGAGATGAGGTTTGACTCTTGATGGTCAGCAACACAGGCTGCTTAGCTACAACCTAATGCTGAGTGCCTGATGTCACAACCAATTTTGTGCTGCCTGTAGAGTCAATCACATATCAGAATACAGCTGCCCCTAGCCAATCAAGACTGTCAGGTTTTTGCCTACCCTCTGGGGTGTACTGCTCATTGCTGTGCAGCATTTTCAAATCCCAAAGTGTAATTTCAAGCATTTCTCTCCAGCTTTATAAAATGCATTTATACTAGTAAAAATTTATTCTAGTCTGAATGGCATTACTGAATGGCACAAGTTATAGTCAGTTTGGGTTTTTTCTTTGTTTTTGAGTCAGAATCCTGCTATAGAGCTCAGGCTACCTGCAAACTCACTTTGTACCCCAGGCTGGCCTCAAACTCATGATTGACCTATCTGAGCCTTCCTATTATTGGCCTAGCACTCACGATAGTCCTGCCTCTGCCTTCCTAATGTGGGGACTACAGATGGGCCATAACAGTTGGCTCATATTCACCTTTTTAAAGTTTCATGTATTCACTCATTCAATTATCCAACAGAAATTTTTAGAGTACATAAGTGTTTGGTAGTATAGTAGAAATGCTGTGAGATGTAGTATGGTGGGGGTTGGGTATATACTGTAGTTACTATTTTCAAAGAACTCACACACATTGCTCAAATCATTAAAACTGGGAACACTATGGAAAAAATGGTAAGACAGTTACCTTTTAAAGATTATATATTCTCCAAATTAAGTAACATCTTACTACTATCTTTTAAAATTTTTTTACTTATAATTTCCCAATTATTTTGCCAAATATACTATAAATATAATATAGTAAATACAATATGCATATAAATTTTCATAGATTTTCAAACTGAATGAGTGCTACATTATTTTCAAGGTTCTGTGCACAGATCAAAAAAGTACAAGATTTGGGCATAATATATATGAAGAAACATGAATAAAACCATGTTTGGTTATATCCTCTTCTCTAGTAAATTCTAGATTTACTAGAATTCTAGATTCTGGCAAAAATGTAAGTAGATCCTGGAGAATTTTATATGGCATTGAAAATCTATTTTTCATTATCAAATATTTTATTTTGAGTGTTAATAATTTAATGACATTTTATGATTAATAAAAGAACAACAGTCATTAGAAAAGACAAAATGTTTTTTAAAATAATTGCTTTGGTTTATATGAGATTGAGAACTATGGAACACTATATTTTAGCTAAGGCTGGCTAAGATAACAAAACTTTAAAGTGACCTTGAATAGTGTAACTATCTAGTACAAGCCAGAAAGCAGAAGTGAATATGAATATACCAAGATATATATGCATATGTTAACCCCATAATTGTTGTTAGAATGCAAAAGGTATGTATTTAAAAGTTTTTCCTAAGTTAAGCAAATCTAAGGCAAAAATATTCCCTAATATCTTCAATAAAGAACCTAGCAAGTCAAAAAAGTAAATTCATGTGTAGGATAAAGAAGAAAGGCTCTAGTGGAAGGTATTTTGACAGGCTTACAGGCTTGGCATTGGTGGAGTGATCCCAAGAATATAAGTGAAAGATATGATAGAGAAACAGGTAATATTTTAGCTTCTTGCTGTGAATAATGAGTTTCTGTCATTGAAGTTAGATGTTGGGGTCTATAAAGTGTGCTGTTGGGGATTTTTTTCTTAGAAATGGGTCAGATAACTCATCTTATGTGTATCATATTATCTCAGGACCATAGGGAGCTGAGTGCTCATGTATGAGGAAACCATTTCTTCATTTACACTCTCTTAATGAGCTAAAAATATTCATTTGATCCTGAGGATGAGGCATGTGCCTACAAGAGGGTTTGGATCAAATGTGCACTGTTCATGAAGGCTGACTTTTCCTGGGCATTGTTCCAAGTGGCATGGGGCCTCCACTTGTTCTCAGATGGAAATCCTTCCTCTTTATGTGAAAAACCAGCATCTGTGATAACTCACTGATCAGCCTTATAGATTCCAGCTGCCTTGATGTGTCCCACCTCACCCAGGGACCAGCTCTTAGTATCTAATGTGAGTTTACCTTTGGAATTCTCATATGAAACTATCAGTTTCTAAAAGGCACATTCTCAAAAAGGAATTAAAGACAGGGTGAGTCTCAACGTACATCCAAAAGACTTCATAAGGCAGAGTAGAATAGAGGAAAACAGAAAAAAGAGGAAAAGCAAAAGCAAATTAATAAGAAGAGCAATGTCTTACCTCCTACCTAGTGATCTTCCCTGATGATGCAGGAATAGTGCAACTCCTAGCTGGCTCACCAAACATCTTTCACTAGAGATGGGTCAAAAAGTTTTTTGATACAGGAAAAGTCCTCAATCCATTACCTGTTGTTTTCATGGTTCTTGAATGTGTTGGAGAAATGAATTTTAAGATGATTTATGAGGAGAAAGACTGGAAAAGATTTATTAAGCAAGTAAGCAAAAGGAGGGAACAGAAGGAAGAGAGAAAAAGATACCCCGAGCAGATTGGAATAGAGGGGTTAGAGACACAAGGAGCAATTCTTTTACCAACTTCCTAAATTATGTCAGGAAATTGGACTTAAGACCAATTTTAGATAGGTGGATTACTTGTGTTAGGCACCTTGCAACTTTTAGTCACATTGAAGTTATAATTCTTTAGCACTATAATCTAAGCATGAAATATTGGGTCTGGCTTGACCTGCCTAATAAGAGTTCCTTGTGATTTGTGTGCCTATGTTTTTCTACATTATGAACATTGTGTTGATCAAAAAGATTTCAGTAATAGACATTCATAATTTCAAAGGTGCATGAGTAATATGGGGTATGTCAGAGGACCACTAGATAATTTTTACTGTATATTTAAACTAAAGGAGAGGGATACCCTGAAGGAGTACATGTACATGTTTTCTTAAGGTTTATTTTGTACAATATTTAACCATAAAATCCTAGTCTCAGAATCTGCCTTCCTTTTGTTCCCAAGAAACCTGCACCTGTTTTAGCCTGCTTCATGACCTAACTGGTTATTAGCAAGCTTCCATCAAGAATCCTTTCTAGGTTTTTAAATTTTTCTTGTAAGAAACCTGAAAAATAAACACATGCACAAACATGTCTCAAAATACACTTTCTGTTCTAAAATACCTGCTCACCTAACCATTTTTGAGGGACACTTGAGCTCTATTTGGATGCTTGGATTAATTTGAGATTAAAGGTGTCAAATGTAAAGGTTATCCTTTCTTGACAAGATATCTATAAAAAAATCCTATGTTTTTTGATGGACTGAGAGGACGCCATCAATGATAAACAGTTATGATATAATCATTCCCTCTGGATTTATAGGGTTAACGTTAATTTTTCTTCCATAATGCTTGATTACTTTAATGCCTACAGGTTCCGTCATATTTTACTTGAGCCGCAATCACACCATGGTGACAAGAAAGGTTAGGGCCACTGTCCTATCACAGCATTCACCAAATATACATCTGAAAATATAAGATGTCCAATGAGTAGATATTCCAATTTATGATACCTTACAAAAGCCAAGACCTTCACAGTATAACTACAAAGAAACTTGGCAATACCCAGATCCACACACCCCTTCATCTACCTCGATGTTGGATACTGGATGGGCTACACTTTAGTTTCAACATTTAATTGCCTAAGTAATTCTTAACAATGTCCATTCAACAGTCTCTTAGGGAATACTCTGTTGTCTTTCAGTGAAGCTGTTAGAAAACTTACAAAAATGTGTTTCATAATACAATTTCTTCAATCAGGAAAACTCTCTATTGTTTTGACCACCCCAATTGTTGAGGAACCCATCAAGACTACCTGAATACTTAGATTAATGTGATGTAAGCTGTATTTTCCAGAGTCACATCTTCACTTAATAAGGCACCTACAAATATCCTATATTTCTGAAAAAGGTAAAGGTCTACAAGGACCTTGCCTGTGACTATTATGAAATAACACTTAAACTACTTAGATTCGTGGATTATTTCAGACTTAACAGAACTCAAAAGCATCTATCATTTCTAGACCAGGAACAAGGAAAATATCTTAAGTTTCCTCCTGTATAGGCAGATCAACAACAGTGAACCAAGATACTATTATTTCCTCAAGATTCAAAGGTTCAACATAAATTTACTAGCCATAGAAAAACTAAAAACACATATTCAATTAAATCCATAAGGGCTCCAAGGATTGTTACCAGTGCACTTTCAACAAAAGTTTGTTAAAAGAGGAATTAGGAACACCCTCATTCCTTATCTTGGTAGATTAAGGTAGAGGTCTGGCACTGTGATTTAAGCTCATATCACAAATTGGAGTATACTCCTACTTTGTAAAATGAAACCTGTAAAATTTCTGCATCAGTATCAAAGGAATGGACAAAACCAAATTAACATGGAAACCTTCTTATGTCTCTATCAGAGCATTAAATCCATTATTGTCTTTCAGGAAATATACAATATGTGATGGTTCCTAGTATAGGGAGCTATTAGGGTACAAAAAGCATGTATGGTAAAAGGAAAAAAAAAGAGATGGTGAAATAGAATGATCTCATAATGATTTATTAAACATATCTGAAAACAGGAAGGTATCCACTGACTGATTTTGGTTTCACCTAATCCTTGTATAGTACCCATAATGGTAACAGGTAACCTGCAAAAAAAACATGGTGGCATCAGGTTAACCACACCCTCTTCAATTACCTGTGTATTGAAGATGAGATGGTCTGCACTGTGATATTAGCAAGCTTCTGTCAAGAATCCCTTTTTTTTGGCATTTTTAGTTGTCTTCAAAGAAATCTGAAAAAAATATGCACAAATGTGTCTCAAGATACAATAGCTCTTCGAAGATACCAGCAGAGTGAAGTAGACAAAATTAATGGTAAGGGACAATTCAGCTCTAACTGGATACTTGCATTAATTTGAGGTTGATAGTATCAAGAACAGAGGCCATCACTTTTTGTCTGGAAACTTGCAAAAAAAAAAAAAAAACCTGCATTTAACTGCTGTGGTGACAGCTTTTGAATTTATAGAATTTTGGAAAGTTTTAGTTAAATTGGTTTTTTTTTTTTTCTTGTGGTACCAGGGTTTGAACTCAGCCTCACATATCCTAGGTAGGCACTCTAAAACTTGAACCATTCCATCAGGCTAATTTTTTGTGTTGGGTATTTTTGAGATAGGACCTTGCTAACTATTTGCCTGGGACTGGCTTCAAACCATGATCCTCCTGATTTCTGCTTCCTAAGTAGCTAGTATTACAGATCTGAGCCAACAGTACCCAGTTCAGTTAAATTCTTTTGTGAAGTTTATTTAGGGTCTTTTTTTGAAATGGCTAACCCTTTATGGGAAATTACATTTTATCATTATGTTTAAAACTTAAGCTTTCTCATTTAGGAAATATTAGAGCTTGCTTCTTGTCTCTAATTTGTATTTTTAACCATTGCTTGTTTTATATTATATTTTGATTGTTGAAAACACTAAATTCCAAATTACAAATGTTTTAAGTGAAATTTGAGGACACATTGCCTTTTTTTCACTTTGTGAATGATATTTGTTGAATGAATAATGAATTGAATTTCACAATGTTCAGTTTGGGATTAGGGTTGATGCTTTTACATTTTTGTGGTTCTTCTCACTTGGCCAAAGAATAAAGTAGCATTTTTATTTTCTGTGTGTACCTATTTTATATTTTTTTATGTCACTGTCTTATGGACTGATTGATTTGTGTTTTTAACCAGATTGAGTATCTTATCTCTGTTTTCACTATAATTTATTCATGAGCATAACAACAACAAAGTGGTCTCATTGTGATATTTCCATCCAGGCATATAATGTATATAGATCAAATTTACCTCCTCCATTATTCCTTCTTGTCATCATTCTCCTCTTTTAAAAATAATTTTAAAGATTTCAATATTCTATTTTAATATGGATCATACGACTTTTGAAGCTTATATTAGTACTTTAAATTTGATCATTTTAATTAAGGTCAGTGTTTGGAACTGTAGTTGTCTTTACTAGTTGATTCGCTCTTTGACCTGAATCTCATCAGCATAGGCCTGAGTCATTGTCCAAATTTTGTATTTTGTTTTTGTATTTTGTTTTTATTTTAGGAGTACATTCAACTGAAACTATGACATATAAGTGTATCTAAGTTAGATTAAAAGTAGTAGATATAGATTTTTGAATTTATTTATAAATTTTTTGGTGTATTTGGAGAACCATTTTTGAGTAGAAGTAACTAGGATTTGTATTCAGTGCCTGGTGCTAGCTAGGCAAGCACTATACCACTTAAGCTATGCTTCCAGCCCTTTCTGCTTTTATGTGTTATTTTTCATATATGGTCTTGCTTTTTGCCAGGGGCAGTCTGGGACTGTAATTCTCCTCCTTATGCCTCCCACATAACTGGATTACAGTCATGAAACACAATGCCCAGTTTATTTGTTGAGATAGGGTCTGGCTAGTCTTTTGCCAGTGCTGGCTTCAAACTGCATCACCCCTCTTTGGAGAACAATTTCTGTCTTTATATTAAGATATGTCTATTGTAGGAAAAGCAAAATATATTTGCATTTCTTCATATTTATTTTGTCATTCCTTGGGGGACACATTATATTTGGTTTCTGATGATATGATGATTTTGTAGGTTGTTTTAATGGGGCTTATCTTTGTGAAGAAAAAGTAAAGGAATTCATGCTTTAAAAAAACAGTGGTAAGATGGGGGATGAGATAGGAGAAGTACAGGAGGAGTCAGGCAGCCCAAGATTGAATGAGGAGTTGGAGACTTGGCAGTAGGAGGTAAAGTTGGTTTATGAGGAATTTTCTTTTTCTGTAGGGCATTTTTCTGGGCACTTTTATTTTTATTTTTTGCAATACTGGGGACTGAAAGGTGACCATTGTAACTGCTATGCAAGCACACCAGTAAAGCCATGACCCCAGACAATTTCTTTTGTATTTTATTTTTCAGATAGAATCTCCATAAAGATAGATAACTTTTCTTGAGTTGATGACAAATTCATGCTCATCCTGCCTGTAACTCCTCAGTAGTTAGGATTACAGCCATGGGACACCAAGCCTGGCTGTTTAAAAAAATCACCTTAGATTAGATTTCTAAATGTGCATGTAGCATTATAATAAATTTTTTGCTTTTTTTAATGTTAGGGTTTCTGAATAACGTCATAAGGATGTACATAATGAACAAATAGATCATTGCTTTTTGATTTTATTAAAAATCTGAAAAAGCAGTAAATTTTAGGTTTTTATTTATAGGGCAGATATTTTTATTTTTTAGTTTATATTGGGGGTATTTGTATTGTAGTGTAAGCTTAACTTTGTAAAAAAATTTTATTTTAATATTTTAGTATATATTTTCAGGGAAAATTGATAGCAATGTTAATGACATTGCCTGTCTTCTTTGTTGTATCTGTTTGGAAAAGAAGGAAGAAAAAAAAAGACTTTTCACAGAAACTACATTTTAATTATGAGCCCTAGACCATGATACTTTATCAAAGGAATGCATTTACTATTGTGGAATGTGCTTAGTAGATGTGTTACAGTGTGGTGAGGGGGTATCCTTTGCTTCCAGAACTGTGACACCACAGGCCTATCTTCAGGCCATACGGAATTCAATTTTTAGCAGGAATCTAGTTCAAAGCTACCTTGAGGCACATAGTGAGAAGCAGGATTTTAAATTTGTGGCAAGTAAGCTTTCTGCATCTTGAACAGAGATTTTTAGGAATTAACTTTTAGAGGCTGTTTCACCTCTAATCTAACTAGAGTTATAGCAATATTTTTAATTAGATAAACCTGTTTAGAGTTACTAGGGAGCTTGCTCTTTGGGCATAGAATTGGCAACACTTCTCCTTCTCTAGATAAAGGAAAGGACATGGAGAGTCTGCTTATTATGATGGTAAGTATTTGCTTTTGTTGAAATTAGTGGTAGGTAGCTGTCTTGCCTATCGTGGAGATGACTAAATAAACTCCTGAAAGGTTAATTTTAAGGGGTTAGGTGTTTCTTTTGGAATATTTAACTTTTGTTAAATAAAGATAAGAAGAAATAGCTTTTATGATTTTTATCATATTAATTAAAATAAGAGATGAATGATTAGAGTGAAGGTTGCCATATATGGCCCTCAATTCTAGCTTTTTGGTCATCTCATCAGAGGAAGAGTAAGGGAGGGACTCCCATCTCATAAGATCTTCTGTGTTTGGTAAATTTTGTTCAGAATTTAAAAGGATTTTTATATAATGCTTTAGATTCACACCAGTTTACATGTTTCAGAATGTTACATTTTAGAGAAGGCTGGCTAAGAACAAAACCTTGAAAAGACCTTGACTAGCAAGCTATCTTAGTACAAGCAAGAAGGCAGAAGGGAGAGGGAATATACCAACAGCCAACAGTCTTTATATGTCTTCCCTTATAATTGTAGTTTATGTTCTAAAAGGCATATGTTTAAAAGTCAATAACAGCAAAAGCTAAAGAAATATTTAATTAAGGTAGGTTTACAGCCAGGAAAGTTAGACGTCGAGGTGTGCAAAATTGCTGTTTGAGGTTTTGGGGGTTTTTTATTTTGTTTTGTTTTTAAGAAATGTTCATGATGTTCTCATATGTGTCTCAGATTGTGTCTGTCTTCTGGGGAGCTGAGTAGCCCTGGTGTGAGGAGACAAAATTTTATATCCACCTTTCAGACAAGCAGTGAATGTTCCTTGCAAACTAGGAATGACACCTGTGCCTAAAAAGGGAAGGCTGACTTCTCCTGGGCATTAACCAAAGACCCGTGTGACCTTCACTGGGAATTAGAAGGAACTTTTGAGGCACTACACGAGACACAACCTCCTGGCTTACCTGGAAATTTAAGATCAGATTGCCTGCACTATAATATGTGCAATTTGCCACTTACCTATTAATAACCAAGGTTTCCTCAACAATCTTCTAGGGAGTATACCTACGTCTATCCCTTAGTCAAGATGACAGGGATGAACATTATAAAAATTACCTGGCTCCCTGCTTATGTCTCTGTCACTGTCAGCATTAAATATACAGTATCTGCCTGTGAGAATACAATCAAATATAATTCATGATTAGAAATATGAGCCACATACTCATGTTTTCCACACACATAGGCCACAATTAGGAAGAAATAAAAGAATGCACAGAGCATTCATCAAATGTACATCTGACAATAAAGAGGTTTCACGTGAATGAATGTGGCACCTTGTGTTAACTGTACATTAGGTAAGGCCTACAATTGTTCAAGATACAATTGCTCTTCAAGTACACCTGCCCATTGATGCCTGCAAAATCATTGTTAAGAGACACTTCAAATGGATACTTGGATTAAGTTGAGACTGGTGGCAGCAGGATTAGTTTCTATCACTTCTTCATCAAACAGCTACAAAAAATCTTGTCCTTATTACTAGGCTGATGGGACCAGATCAATGACAAGGAAGCATGAGCTCATCTTTTCTCAATATTCACATGTTTGACATAAAATTTTATGCCATATAAAATGTTTAAACAACCTTGGTCAATAGAATTCCTAAAGACACTGCCAGTTTTTCCTAAACAACTGTACTGAAACATGATGACAGTAAGGATTAGAGCCACAATCATCACTTTTCTGTGTTTTTGAAGGGCAGATTTTCTGTGCTGTGAGTTACACCTACACCAGATTATACATGAATAGCAGCCATGTTTCACATGAGGATTTTATTAGCTCACTGTCATGTTTCGGCCTGTCTCTGAAAAACACATCATGGTGAACAAATTTAGTACATACCTGAGGATACCAGTAGTTGTGGTAATAGCCTACATCATTGTATCACTTCAGGATCCAGTGCACTGCCTGAATAGCTGCAGATATCTATGGATGAAGACTTGTAAGAGCCCTATTAACCTACTGAGGGGATTCCTACAGAAATTCCTTAGATGAGATTGCTGGGATGGACAGTGCAAACTTTGCTCAGATCTCTCCTTTCCCTTCTGTAATTGGGAGCAATACATGTACATTTTCTGTGGAAAAGATATAGTAACATCTGACTCTCATAAGGAAATATACCGTTTAACATCACATAGGGTAAAAATATAGGGAAATATAAGAATGCACAAAGCACTCCTCAAAGTTACATCTACCATAAAGACTTCTCAAATGAGTGAATGTGGAATCTTACATTGGTACATGAGCCATGACTTTCACACAATTAATGCTAAGAAACATGGAAATACCCAGATATACTCATCTTCATCACCTACCCAAATGTTGACAATTAGATGATATACACTGCACTTGCACTACTGGATTCTCAGAAATGACTGGTCAATAGTATATTAGGAAGCACTCTGTTCTCCTGTACAGAACCTGTGAGAAACATTCATAAACAGTTTTCAGGACACAGGTTAATCTACCAAGACATCTATATATTACCTTGAACAATACCATTTGTTGTGGCATACTTCAACTCTGCTTGAATACATTAATATGAACTTTCATTTTTCAGAGATTCCATCCATCCTTGGCCAGGCACCTACAAAATATTCTGTGCTTACAACCATACTCAATGTCAGCAATAGTGACACAGAACCAGGACACAACTAATGCCGCAACATGCATAGGTTCAACATGAATTTTCACGGCTATGTAAAAAGTGTAAGTTCATAAGCACTAACAATTGTGAAGAGGTCCATCATTTCTTACCAGAAAACATGCAACAAAAGCTTAGTGAAAAGGGAAATGGAGATGCAATCATCTCTTAGTTTTTTATGTGAAGGTCAGAAGTCGTGTGCAGCACTAACCTGGATACCAGGATTGTTCCAATTGGTGACCACTGTTGTCTCACTGGGATATGTATACCTGTCTCAAACATATCAGGGAAATCCTATGTGGCAATGAGGTTCCCCAGATCATTATATCATTTCAGGGTTCAGCAACACCAAAAGGGTCCAAGGACATGGCCTTGTACAAGAACTCTCCCTCGCTTAAGAGGATATTTGCAAATATTCCCCCATCCCTAACTCCTTGATGGAAACCCAGAAGACTACTTACATCACTCTTTTTTGGGAATACTGTAGTTTGAATTCCAGGCCTCTTGCCTGCCTAGCAAGTCATTTGAGCCACTCCACCAGCCATTATTTTGTTCAGTATTTTTCAAGATAGGGTCTCGAGAACTATTTGCCTAGGCTGGCTTCAAACCATGATCCTCCTGAGCTCTGCTTCCTGAGTAGCTAGGGTTACCCGTGTAAGCCCCTGGAACCTAGCCTTACATCATTCTTTATGCCTGTAAGCTTTGGTGTCTCCATATGCATTACCTGTTAGCAAAGATACAATAATGTGAATTACTAGTGTTATTATAAACGTCCATGCTTTTGTCCACCCAATCTTACAAAAAAGAGGAGTAAAGGTGAAAGTGCCCAAGACATTCCTCAGTTGTTCAACTGAAAACAAGAAGGTCTTAAATTTTCCTCTTCTGTTGGCAGGTCAACAGTGACAAAGAACATCAGTATGCCATAAATCCCTCCGTGCATACAGGTCAACATAATTTTTTTCCACAGAAAAATTACAAACACATATTCCCTAGAATTGCTAAGAATTCTATAGTTTCTTAACTTACCACCTGAAAAAAAAACATGTTGAAGGGAGGGGTCGGGAATGCCCTCCTTACTTACCTGAAGGTAAGATGTCTTATTGTATGATTTAGGATATATAAGCACTTACCTATGTGGAAGGAATTTTACTCTAGGTCTCTTAGAATCACTATGCATCTTAACCTGTCTTTGAGAAACACATATGGGAAAATATCTTTGATTTAATCTTAAGGATGTGGGGAGCATTGATGGTCTTTTATTGCTCTTTTCTGTTGAGAAGTAGAATTAGACTTGCCTAAAAAGGGACTGACAAGTGCACCATATTTGGTCAAGAAGTGACCTGGAAGCAGACTATATCGTAAGTATGATGCATTTTTGTACTAGAAAAGAAGTTATGTGAGAAATGAAAGAGGACCATACACCATTAAAACAATATAAAGTGTAGCAGAATAGTAACTGTATAAACATAAGTAGCTATTCAGTATGTTGAAAGCAGGAGTCCCCACAAAACCATGAAGTTAGAAGACCCTTTATGTTGAGTACACAATTAGACATAACACTGATCTGGTTTGGAGATTAATATACTGAAGAAACACTGAGATAGCTAGAATATAAACCCAGCACACAACTTTCATGAGGCCACAGGGTCTTCCTTGGCCAGCAATATGAAGGTTTAGGGCCATTTGATTTTGAAGAATGTTTTGTTTTGTTATCATTATATTTGAATTTATGAGAATAACGTCTTGGGCTAGCTGTGTCATAGAAGGTCCTTTGGGTAAAGCTGATAAGGGACTTTATATGTTGTACTGTTTAACTATGTTAAAGGTATGAAAATGCAGGTAAATTATCGATTGACATACCAGTGGAAAATAGATTTTTTTATGAGGAAATAGTAAGTTACTAGGATTTATAAGGTATTTATCTTTTGTTTTTGTATCTAGAGGAGTGTGATAGTATATTTTCCCATCTAACATATGGACAGGCAGGGCTATAGGTTGTTCTCACATAACTGTCATGTTTTGTTAGGAGTTTTTCAGTGAGATATTTGACATATATATTTATTTCATATTTAATTAGTGACATACCAATTACTAGTTTTGACTATTAATATGTTTTTATAAATAGAGTGATTTAACACAGTCTTTTAGTGGCATTTTTTTATTATAGGTGTGATTTATAGCTTTTAAGAGAAAAGGGGTCTTGTGACTTAGTTGGCCTACAATGGGAATTTCAATTTAATTTCAAGTTAACAATACTTTTTAAAGTATTTTTTATTGTTAATTTTTATCTTAGGTTGTTGTGGAGATTTTTAAAGCCGTTTTTGAAAGCACATATATTTTGAACCTTGATTAATCATTGTTGTGAGTCTGAATTTTTTTCTATGTTTAAGATATTGGAGATTGTTGTTAATATGTCATTTCGTAGTTACATTTAGCTGTATTTTGGGAAGTTGTCTTTTAGAATACTATCGATTAATGTAATTTTAACTTTTATTTATGAGGCTATAGATTAACAAATTATATATCATAGGGCTTTTATCTAAGAGTTATAATTTGTAAGTTTTTTATTCTTACTATACTTTTTAAATGTGGACAGTTTTTAAATCCTCTTGGAAACATAGTTTAGGTCTTGTGGGCTATCTTTTTGGTTTTGGGGTTTTGTTTGGAATTTTTTTTTTCTTTTTGCCCGCACTGGGGAATAAACTCAGGGTATCAGGCTTGCTAGGCAGGCTCCTACCACTTGTCATTCCTCCACACCTGTTTTTGTGTTGAGTATTTTCAAAATAGTGTCTTGTGTATCCTGTGCCCATTGCTGGCCTTGAAATGTGATCCTCCCGATCTCTCTGCTTCTTGTGTAGCTAGGATTGCAGGTGTGAGCCACTGGCACCTGGCTGTACTAGGCTGTTTTTAAAGTGTCTGGGTATGTTTGTTTAAATATAAATAACAATTGTGACTTTGAATCAAGAGGAATATAGAAGTGTTTTTTAATTCAAGAATATTAAAACAAGAACAGTTTGTAAGTATTTGACACAAAATATTACAGGGATTATAAATTATGGGATGAATAGGCACTATAGATTTAAGTTTTGTGTGAATTTGTATTTGTTACCTGGTTTTAATACAGGAAGAATAAGTTATAAGGGAATTGACAGGGCACCAATAATCCAAATTTCATAAACTTAGAAATTAAAGGTTGTGATACTTATTTAGTGTTGAGCTTAATAAAACATTGTTTTTCATGAGAGAAATGGGAGGAGCTTTTTAAGTGACTAGCAATAGGCTGAGTAGTTTTTTTTCTGTTAAATTTTTTGGGTTATAGACCTGAGAATTTACTTTTGGCAAGCTCTTTAGGGGAACTTAAGATTTTTTTGTTTGTTTTGACTGGGGGCTTATTAGGGTTCGAGAATGACATAGAATAGCCCACATGTAGATGTATTGTGGTCTGTAACATAGTCAAAATAGATCTAGTATGTGAGAGGGGTATTAGTCGTAGGAGGGTAGATGAAGGAAACTAAGGTGAGGGCATATGTTTGATGGGCTTCATATAACAATACGAAATAGAACAAAGAAACCTCTTACAATTACTTTAAATGGGGCAAGGAGGAGCTTGAGGGGGAAACACAATTAAGGGTAAAGTAATGTATAATGTAAGTCTAATCGGAATTGTCACTATGAATTCCTCCCAGTACAACAAATACATCATAATAAAATATTTATTAAAAAAAAGAATCCAACCACCCTGTGATAACAATGTGGGATCCATACTTTCAAGTTTATAATAAAATGGTTCTAGTATCTTCAAACCATTCTATTATATGGATATACATTAACTGGCTTACTAAATTTTTATTGAATATTTCCATTATATCAATAACATCATTGTAATTATCTGCCTTACTTTTATTGAAAGTATTTCCAGACCTGGCATTATATCTTTAAGATAAATAAAATGCTTTTGTCTAGTAATGGAGTTAAACATTTTGGTAAAACAAGAAATTTTGTGAGAAATTAATTTTTTTTTTACCTGTAGGTCAAGAGAGGCATGAATCTTTAGATCTTTGAGGTCTTGGTGATACTTTTTTCTTTCATAAGTCTTTTTAGAAAGAAGTTTAGATAGTTTATTTAAGGCCCAATGTTAAGTTACAATATTTAAATAAGTTTATCATATTTTTTTTAATGTTAAGAAATACCTGAGGTTTATTAATAAGACAATGAAAGTTGACTATTTGGGGTTTGATGGAGGAAAGCCTTGGGCATCTCTAGTCCTTAAGGTCTGCCAACTCAAAGGCAGTTGTCCCATCTCTATCTAGAAAGAAGAACATTTTTTTATATCTTTTTTCATGGCAGAGGTAGTATACCCTTGGTTTATTTGATCTCTTTAGTGCATTTAGACTTTCAATGTACCAGCTTTTTATTTTGCGGAATTTAGGTTTTATTTAGAAGTTTTCTAGGGGTTAGTTTTTTGAATAAGTTAACCTTTATGCCAACTTTTTAAGTTTTTATTTTGTAACCAGTTCAGTTCAAATCATGGATTGTTTACTAGCCCACATTAATTATATAAGGTAGTTTCATTGTGGCAATTCAATAGTTGAATATAGTGTACTTTGAACAAGTTCCCCTGCTCTATTAGATTTCCTTAACCCTCTGTCTGCACCTCTGCCCCATTTTTCAAACAGTGATTGGTTGATTTCATTATATATGTAGCATACTTCAATGCTCTTCTCTCCTCAATACCTGCTCCTTTCCCTTTCCCCTGAATGTAGGTCCCCCTCCTCCAAGAGTCTCCTTTTTATACTGATGTCCCATCATCATCATCATCATCATCATCATTTTAGGTCTAGATTCTACATGAGTGAAAACATGTGATGTTTGGCTTATTGAGCTTGGTTTATCTTGCTCAACATGATGATTGCCAGTCCCATCCATTTTCCTGACAGCAACATAATTTCATTTTTCTTTATGGGTGACTGAGATTCCATTGTGTGTGCATATATATATATTTTCTGTATCTATTATTCAATGTTTTGGCAACTAGTCTCATTTCACACCTTGAATATTTGTGAATAGTGGTGCAGTAAACATGATCATGCAGGTGTTTCTCCTGTATTTTGATTTGTATTCCTTTGGATCTATGCCCAAGAGTGATATACCAGGGTCATAAGGCAGCCTATTTTACACTTTTGCTGAACTTCCATACTGATTTTCATAGTGGTTGCACTAGTTTACATATCCACCAACAGTGTATGAGGATTCCTTTCCCCCCACATCCTTGCTAGCATTGTGGTTGTTTGTTTTCTTGATGATCGCCATTTTGACTGGGGTGATAAAAAATCTCAGTGTAGTTTTGACGTGCATTTCCTTTTTGGCTATAGATACTGAACAATTCTTCATGTGTTTCCTCATCATTTGTAATTCTTCTGAGAATGTTCTGTTCAATTCATTTTCCCAATTATTTATTGGATTGTTTATTCTTCTCATGTTTAACTGCCAAACACATTTTATGAAGCCAGTATTACACTTATCCCAAAACCAGGCAAAGACACCTCCAAAAAGGAGAACTATAGGCCAATCTCCTTAATGAACATTGATGCAAAAATCCTCAACAAAATAATGGCAAACCGAATTCAGCAACACATCAAAAAGATTATTCATCATGTTTAATTTTTTCAATTCTTTATATATTCTGGGTATTAGTCCTCTATCTATTGAATAGCTACCAAAGATTTTCTCCCATTTTCTATGTTCCTTCTTGACTCTGGTAACTGTTTCCTTTGATGTGCAGAAGATTTTGTATTTGATGCCATCACATATATCAATTCTTGCTCTTATTTCCTAGGCAATTGGAGTCCTAGTCAGAAAGTAATTGCCTATGCCTCTTTCTTCTAGTGTTTTCCCTATCTTAGTTGGATGTGAAGATTTTTAAGGCCCTCTTTAATTGAGAGACCATGTATTTTAAACTCTGTTAATGATTGTCCTGAGAGTGAATTTTTTTTATATTTAGTATGTTGGATAGTGTTGCTAATAGACCATTTGGCAAAGTTATATTAGGTTACATTTTGACTAGATGTGTCATTTAGGATATTATTTTCATTTTTTGCTTTTAAAGGCTACAGATTAGCAAATTATTTTCTATTATAATGGAGTTTTTAGCTAAATGTTACAGTTTTAACTTTTTTAGTATGAATTTTTTAAAGTAGATGTGGACCATTTTTAATCCAACAAGGCAATATTGTTTTGGTGTACTGGTTTGTTTTTAAAGTGTTTAGTTATGTTTATTTTAAAGTAAACAAAAAATAAATAACTTTTTGATCTACAGAAATGTAGAAGAATATATTTTTAGATTAAGATCACTAAGCCAAGCACTCTTTGTGGGTATTTGAGCCAAACTATTATAGGGATTTGGGATGGTAGGGTGAATAGGCATTGTAGGTACTTTTTTATGAGGTTTTTTTTTTTTTTTGGTTCTAATGCAGGGACAATAGGTGAGTTATAAAGAAATGGCATGTCACCAATAATCTAGAAATGCTCCACCACTTGCACCATGATCACAGTTAATAATCTAAATTTTATAAATTCACTATATAAAGGTTGTAGCCCTCATTTAGTTTTGACCTTAATAAGGCATTGGTTTTTTTCTCCTTTTATTTTATCATTTTTACATTTACTTACATGTGTATATATTGTTTGTGACACCTTTGAATTAATTTAAAAACTTTTAGGGGTCTTTGGAGAATTGTTTATAATGAGATACATCTGTCATAGATAAAGGAATGTATATTTGTATTTTTATATACATATTTATTTTTGTTTTTCAGATTTTTTTTGTGGTACTAGGGTTTGAACTCAAGGCCTTATCCTTGGCACTTTGCCATATGAGGCACACTCCAGCCTTCTTGACTTTAGTCATTTTTCTTACAGGGTTTCCTGTTTGCAAGGGCTCCAATCCTCCTGGTTATGCCTCCCCCACAGCTACGATCTTGGGAATGAGTGACCATGTCCATCTATTTTTGTCATTTTTTAGGGGACATATTTTATTTGGTTTGGGATGGTATGAAGCTTTACTGTGGGTTGTTTTAGTAGGGTTAAAGTTTGTTAAAGAAGGTTAAAGTAACTGAGATTGACAAACTGGAGGTGAGATCAGGGGTAACACAGAAAAAGTAGGTTAGTACTCAGATGCCTCAGGATTGGATGGAGTACTCAGAGACCTTGGAATAGGAGGCATAGTTAGTATATGAGGATTTTTTGTTTTGTTTGTTTTTGTAGTTGTAAGGGAAATATCTGTTTCAGGGGAGGTCTTTTGGTGGCTTTTTAATTTTTTAATTTTCTTTTTTTTCATACTGGGGATTAAAACTGGGGAATACTAGGCAAGTGCTCTCTCACTTGAACCATGCTCCTGGCCCTTTAGTTCTGTATTTTGTTTCTGTGATGTGATTCCCCTAACTTTGCCTGGACTGGGTTCAAAATCTTGATCCTACTGCCTCTGCCTCCTGAGTTGCTGGGATTTTACCTGCGTGCCACCTCAATGAGGGCTTTGGGGTGAGGGGCTCTTAAAAAATCATCTTTTATTGAATTTTTAGATATGGATATGGGAGTATAATAAATTTTTGCTTGTTTAAGGATTTTTGAAGTGTCATAAAAGGTAGATATATATATACATATATATATGGAATTTTAGGCCATTTTATATATTTTATAAAATAGGTCTAATTGAAAAAGAGTATTAAAGTTTAGGATTTTATTAATAGGTGAGATTTTTTATTTTTTAATTTATATTGGGGCCATGATGTACTGTAGTAAATAAAATATTGTATTGAAAATAAACTGTTTAATTTTTTATTTTTATATTTTACTATACACTTTAAAGCAGAAATGTTAGGAATGTTGATGATGTCACCCACCTGCGTAGTTGTGTTGTTTATGTTTGGAGGAAAAGGAATAAGGAAGAAAAGAATGGAACTAGAGGACTTTTATTGGAACTACTTTTTAATTAAGTGGCCGTGTCAGTCATGCTTTGACAAAGGGGTACCTTTTTATTTTTTTTTTAATTTTTATTTTTTTATTATTCATATGTGCATACACTGCTTGGGTCATTTCTCCCCTCTGCCCCCACCGCCTCCCTTACCACCCACTCTACCCCCTTCCTCTCCCCCCCACCCCTTTGCTACCCAGTAGAAACTATTTTGCCCTTATCTGTAGTTGTTAAAGAGAGAGTATAAGCAATAATAGGAAGAAACAAGGTTTTTTGCTAGTTGAGATAAGGATAGCTATACAGGAAGTTGACTCACATTAATTTCCTGTGCATGTGTGTTACCTTCTAGGTTAATTCTTTTTGATCTAAAATTTTCTCTACAGCACGGTACTGGCACAAAAACAGACATGACAACCAGTGGAACAGAATAGAGGACCCAGATATGAAGCTGCACAACTATAACCAAGTTATAGTCTTTGACAAAGGCACTAAAAATATAAGATAGAGAAAAAGCAACTTATTCAACAAAAACTGCTGGGAAAACTGGTTAGCAGACTGCAAAAAACTGAAACTAGATCTATGTATAGCACCCTATACCAATATTAACTCAAAATGGATCAAAGATCTTAATATCAGACCACAAACTCTCAAGTTGATACAGGAAAGAGTAGGAAACACTCTGAAGTTAGTAGGTATAGGTAAGAACTTTCTCAACAAAGGGGTACCTTTAATATTTTAGAGTGTTTAGTGAATTTCTTATGGTCTGAAAAAGGGATATCTCTGTCTCTTTCACACATAAGTGTTACTCACCAGGCCTATTTTTTAGTTCACTTGGAACTCTTTTTTAATAAGGAATTTAGCACCTTAAAACAATGAGAGAACAGGATTTTAAATTTATGAAAAATGGCCTTTTTGGATATTAAAACAGATTAGGAATTTTAGAAGATGTTCTTTTTAATTTATTATGTTCTGTAATTATAACAGGTAGCTAGGGTTGTAGATATATATATATATTAAATAAACCTTTTTAAAGTTAATCTAAAGAGCTTGGTCTTTGGGTATGGAGTCAGCAACTTGTCATCTTCTCTGGACAATGGAAAGGGGATGGGAGAGTCTGCTTTTAAAGATGGCAAATATTTGGTTTTTGTTAAAAACTAGTGGTAGCCAGCTCTCTTGACAAGGTAGAGAGGATTGAATAAATATGTAACTTTTTAAGGGTCAATTTTAACTGCTGAAATATTTTTTTCATAATATTTAACTTTGGTTAAAGTTTGAGGGAAAACAACTTTTGTGATTTTTATCATATTTATTTTTTTAGAAAGATATTTGATTAAAGCATGGTTGCTGATTGTCTTGTATGGTCCTCATTTGTAAGGAATCTTGGTTATCTTGTCAGTGGAGTGGCCAGTGAGGGGCTCCAATCTCATAAGATCCTTTATGGTTGGTGAAGTGGTACTTGAATTTTTTTGGGGGTGGCGTGGTGGGCTGGAGTTTGAGCTAAGGGCATCACATTCACAAAGCAGGCACTGTACCACTTGAGCCACACCTCCAGTCCATTTTGCTGTGGTTATTTTGAAAATGGCATTTTGCAAAGTATTTACCAGGGCTGGCCTTGAACTGCCAACCTCCCAATCTCAGCCTCTTGCTGCTCAGATTTTTAAAAGTCTTTTCAATGTAATATTTGTTGGTTTTATATGAGTTTAAAAGATATAGAATGTTACATTTTGGCTAAGGCTGGCTAAAATAACAAAACTTTAAAATGAGTTTACACAGAAAAACAATCTAAATACAAGCAAGAAAGCCAAAGGGACAGAGAATATACCAAGAGCCAAACTCTTTGTATGTTAACCCTGTAATTGTAATTTAGGATTTAAAAAAAAAAAGGCATGTGCTTAAATTTTGTTCCTAAATTGGGCAAATCTAAGAATAAAATATTCCCTAATAATCCTAATGAAAAATACCTAGCTAGGCAATTTATAATTTTGTTTTTAAAGTAAGCTTTAAAAAGAAAATGAAGATAAAGTCAAGAATCCTAACGAGTAGTACAAAGAAGTAAGGCCTTAGCAGCCAGTATTCCAACAGTCTTAGAGGATTGATGTTAGGTGGAGTGATCACAAAAATATAAGGGGAGAGAGTGAAAGATAAGAAGTTATTAATATTTTAGCTTCATGCTGTCAACAATGGCAAAAGTGAAAACAATAGTTTTCTAACCATGGGCATTAGATATTTGGGGATCTATAAAGTTTGCTGTTGGGAATTTTTGCAGAAATGGACCACATTGTTTGTTTTGGACATGGGGTCTTGAGAAGTATTTGTCCAGACTGGGCTTGTACCACCATCCCCCTGACCTTATCTTCCCAAGTAGTTAAAGTATAGGTATAAGTCATCAGCAACTGATAAGGCACTGGTAAGTTTCAATTGTTTTGTAGTTGTAACGATTTGATGTTACTATCCAAGCATAGTGTGTAATACCATTGGGTATGGTATTACTTTACTAATAAAAGTGTCTTGTTACATGGGTGCCTGATATTTGTAACTTTTATAGGCATATTTCAATCAAAGAATTACTATAGAAGCATGTTAGTTTTCATTGTACTGGATTCATCTGGGACAAGTCAGAGGAATTACATCGAAAAATTTTTTACTTTATATTGTAAATTAATGAGAATAAAGTGCTGGGAGGAAGCCTGTTTGTGTTTTCTTAAAGATTATTTAGTAACACATTCAATTTTGTAGTCTTAGCTCCAGATTCTGGCTTCCTTTCATTCCCATGCCACCTGTCCCAACTTTAGCCTACTTCAGTATGATCAGATTATCACTTATTTGGTTATTTAACAAGCTTCTTTCAAGAATCTTTTCTGGGGTTTTGTTTTATCTTGCTTTTGAAATTACTGGGGTATGAACCCAGGGGCTCTGCCTTGCTAAACAACCGCTTTACCAGTTTGGCTATGCCCCCAGCCCTTTTGGCTTTTTAGGTTTTTTTTTTTCCCAGATAAGGTTTCACACTTTTGTATAGGACTAACCTCAGACCATGATCCTCTTATATCCTGTGGTACTGAGTAGCTGGGATCACAGATGTGCACACTATGCTCAGCTTGGTTTTTGAAAAATGGCCATGTTACCTTGTTTACCAGAGCTGTCATTCAACAGTGATCCTCCTATCTCTGCCTGATTAGTAGCAGTAGCTGGGGTTACAGGCTACTACTGCAGCCTCTCTCCTGAGTTTCTGAGTTCTCTTGCAGGCAACTGAAAAAACACATGCACAAATGCCTTTCTTCAGTCATATCCCATACCTGTGATGAACACTACAAAAGTTACCTGGATCGTTGTTTATGCCTCTACAATTACTTGCCTAAAATATGCATTACCTGTTAGCAAGGATATAGTATGAGGCTTATTAATGTTGTTAGGAACATATTCATGTTTTAGCAATTGAAAAAGAGAGGAAAATATAAAATTGCCCCAAATATTCCTCATGTGCAAATCTGATAATAAGAACTATTTAATGAATGAATGTGGTGTCCTCTTAAACCTAAACACTACCCAAAACTTTTCTAGAAACTTGAAAACAAAACAATAAAAAAAAAATAACAACACCCTATGTGGCATACCCTCCTTATGTACATGGATATTTGAGATCAAATCATCTACACAGTATTATGCTCAAATTATCAATTGCCTGATAATTAGTAATGCTCCCTAAACAATCTTCATGGTCACTGTGCTCGCTTGAGGACAATGTGAAAAATAGAAACATACAAAACTATGTTTCAGGATACAACTTGCTCAACCAGGACACCTGCCCGTTCTCTTGCCCACAAACCATTATTAAGGGACATTTCAACTTGGATTACTTCATATTTAACAGTATTTCAGGAGTGTCCATCCTTTGTTGACCTGAAACATGTCAAGTATCTATGCTCAGTACTAGACTGACAAGTTGACTTCATTGCTGACAACAATGACAACAATCCAGAATACAATAAATCCCTCCATATTCACAGGATCAACAGAAACTTTCTCTACTATGTGAAACATGTAACCTTGTCTTCACTAGCTTTGGTAAGGACACCATCACTTCCTACATGAATACTCACAACAAAATCATGATTACTGAAAGTATTTGGGGCAGAATCAACAGTTAAAAATGTGTATGAAAATTGGATTTCCTGTCCTTTGAATGGGCCAACATCAGACTTTCCTGTATATCAGCAATATTCCACTTGATGTCCTCCTTTTTAGTTCACTGAGATGTCTTTACCTCTCTGTGGAAAACACATCATGGAATAACTATGTGGTATATTTATTATCTTACCTATATATCTGCAAATTCTCAAGCCACTGCATCATTTCAGGGTCCATCTACACTACTACTTAGATATTTGCAGAATTCCATGGTTAAGAATCACGTTACTTCCATGTAACAAAACTAACTGTCTTGAGGGTATCCATGCAAAATTACATGGTGAGCATCTCAGAGAAATACACTGTGAAAATTATGAGGCCTAATGTCTCCACCCCTTCAAACATTAAATATGTCTCACTCTGCATGCAACCTGAAAACTGGCTAAACAATTGTATTGCTTTATGACTGATGACTGGTCTCTACTTGTTGAATAATTGCCAATGTCCTCAGAGAAAACCTTGTAAGAAAATTTTTACTGTCTTTAGGGAGCATCTGAAAAAATTCCACTGTCAGTATCACAGTGATAGATACTATAAAAGTTAGTTGATCAGCCCTGCTTATGCCTCTACCACTATGAGAAGTAAATATACACTGACTGTCAGCAAGGATACAATAAAATCTGATGCTTGCTAGTAATATGATGAAGATGTTTGTGTTTTAGCAGCAAGAAGGGGTATTAACTATAACAGTGTACAAGACAGACATCAAATTAACTTGAGAAAATGATAGTGTGTCTAATGAGTGAGAATGGGGCACCATCTTATCCCTTACACTAGCCAAGACCTTCACAAAAAAACATGATAACACCAGACTAGGTACACCCTCCCATTTACCAAGTTATTGAAGATCACATGATCTCACTGTGGTATGATCACTTTATTATTTACCTGATTATTTGCAAAGTTCTCTCAGTAATTTTTTGTGGATCACTCTGTCTCTTATTGGTAACCAGGAAAAACATAGATGTAAAAAATGAATTTCAGAATAGAGTCTGCACTAACACACTTGCCCATCCCACTGTCCGAAGCAATTACTAAGGGATCTCTCAACTGCAACTGGATAAATAGATTGTAAGGAGCTTGAAACTTAAACTCCCATAGAATCAATGACCCAATGAAGAAATGGCAAGTGAAATGAACAGAGCTTTTTCAAAGGAAGAAGTCCAAATGGCCAAAAACTGCATGAAGAAATGCTTAACATCCCTGGCAATAAAGGAAAGGCAAATCAAAACCGCTTTAAGATTCTACCTCATTTCTGTTAGAATGACTATCATCAAGAACAACAACAAATGTTGATGAGGATTTGGGGGAAAAGGAACCTTCATACACTGTTGGTGGAATGTAAATTAATACAACCAGTATGGAAAATAGAATGCAGGCTCCTCAAAAAACTAAAAGTAAAACTACCATATGATCCAGCAATTCCACTCCTAAGGATATATCTGAAGGAATGTAAGTCAGGTTACAATAAAGACAACTGTACATCCACGTTTTTGCAACATTTTTCACAATAGCTAAACTATGAAAACAGCAAAGATGCCTCACAACCAATAAATGGATTAAGAAAATGTGGTATTTATATACAATGGAATTTTACTGGTCCATAAAAAAGAATGAAATTTTGTCATTTGCAGGTAAATGGATGGAACTGGAGAACAACTTCAGGATGGACCTGAAGTTAGCCAGGTTCAGAAAGCCACAGGGTGCATGTTTTCTCTCCTATGTGAAATATAAGCCCATTACAAATATAAGCAATATTATGAAAAACAGGACATTAAGTCACTAGTGACTAAGAGGAAGTCACTAATGGGAGAGGGAGGATAAAAGAAGGAAGTTAAGAAAGTGAATATAGTAATGTACTTTCTATACGAGAATGAATATAGAATTTTTAAACCTATTGTAATCACCATAAGAAGAAAGTAGAAAGGAGAAATTAGAGGCAGTGAACCACTTGAGTGATAATACATATATGTATGGAAATGCCACAATGAAACTCCTTGCATATCTATCTTGAACAAACAAAAGTAACTTTTTTTTTCAAAAATGGACAATAGGAAGGTAAAACAGGTCCTGTCTGGGGGTTGACATGAGTGGGAGGGGGAGGGTATAAAGAAATGGTGTAGGAGGGTTAATATGGTATAAATATTATGTACTCCTGTATGAAAATGAAAAAATGTGGTCTGTTGACACTATTCCAGAAATGAGAGAGTGGAGGATAAAGGAGAACAATTAAGAGGATAAATTCAACTATGATATATTGTAAGAACTTTTGTAAATGTCACAATGTACCCCCAGTACAACAAAAATAAAAATAAAATAGAATATATATATATCTATAATACACACACACACACACACACACACACACACACACACATATACAAAAGAACTCTAAGGTCAAGGCAGCAATTTCAGACACCACCATCTATTCACTGAACATCTGTAAAAATCCCATGGCCACTATTGTGGTAAGAAACTGTGACACCTTACCTGAATACTTAGTAACATCTTTGTCACTATTAAGTTTTAAGACTAATTATCTCTGAGCTGTAAAACAATAAAATCTGACAGCTATTTCTTCTTTTAGTGACACTCATTTTTTACCTGAACTTCACCTGCACAAGTACATGGTTAGGATAATTGCTCAAGCCAGCATCACCACTTTTCTAGCTATCTGAAAATCATATAGTCACTATATTTAAGACATTATCTCTTACCTGGAAACCATTAAATTCCCATCTTCACTATCACTGTTAATATTACCATAATCTACTGATTCAAATATGAAAAATTCCATGGCTAGTACTGTGGTGAGTACCATCAGAATAAATAAACTGGGCACTTCCAAAATTCCATGGTGTGCACTTACTTGAAGCCCACATTCATTTTTTGTTAACTGCCAAATCCCCTGTTCACTACTGCAGTTTTTCATTTCTTTACTAAAACCTACAAAAACCTCTGGTGACAATTAAAATTAGGGACACATTATCTTTTATAGGACAACCTGAAAATCCCAAAGGCACTTATATGGTTTAAGTCACCCTTATTACTTAACAGGATGCTTTCAAAGTCCAACAGCAGCTCTTGTCTGGATACATGCAAAATACCTTGATCAAAAAGTATTTTATGACATCATCGCTCATGGTCATGTCTGCACAAGCCCATTGTATCTTTCAGGTTTACAAAAATATTTCTTATATGGAGACCTACAAATTACCCAGAAAAATGCCAGTGCTAAGGACATATCACTTCTTATCTGGATAATTGTAAAAATACATTGGTACTACCATTGCATGCTGTACATCATTTCTTATCTGAAAAGTCCCATAGTCACCACATTTTTGGAACAATATCACCTCTTACTTGGACAGTCACAAAAATCTCTGTTCACCACTGTGGTTAGGATCAGCACCATCACTTGATTGTTTACCTGCAAAGCCTCATCATTACATTTAGGAGTTAATGGAGCCACCACTTCCTTACCAGATCCTGAATGTCTCATGGTCACTTTTGTGGTTAGGTTCACCATAATATCTGGAATATCACAAAATGCCATATTCACTAATATGGTTAGGAAGACTGTCAACTCCTACTTGTCTGAGAAATCCAGTCTATAGTTAGTCTTACTATCATCTCTTACCTGGATATCTACAAAATACCATGGTTACTCCTATGATTAGGTTTGTATCATCATTTGTAAGCTATAGAACTCAGTATCTCATGTTTAACGTCATAATAAGAGCACCCTCATTTCTTATCTGGATATTTAGAGAATTCAGCAGACATGGTTAGGGACACCATCATCTTTTCCCTGGATTTCTTCAAAATACCTTCATTACTAGTGATGAAGTTACTGTCTTCTTTGTACCTGAATGCCTGACAAATTTTATGGTCACTAACTGTCCTGATAGTCATATTCAAGGTTCTTCATGCTCTGACTTTTGCCCCCTCACCAGCCTTCGCTCCTGCCTTTCCCTTCATATCTTGTGATATGAACAATCTATGTAGTTGAACTCACCTAAACATTCCTTTGGTATCTTGGTTCCAATCAGTGTAGCACTCTAGCTAATCTTCATCATCTAATGAGAGCTGATTATTGGCATGTCTTTGTAACTCACTGTTCAGTGGCCTTGAAATTGGCCAAGATGGGAGTATTTATGCAACAGAAATTGATAAAAGCTGCACATCAGGTCACTTATTTTTAAGAGAAAAACTTACTAAGTACTGAGCAGGATATGATCATGATTAAAGTAATAAATGAACAGGGAGAAATACTGCTAAATAATGATGAATCAATCTTTGCTTTTCTCACAAATTATTGTGTGACCTTTGTGAATCAAAGAATGTTTCAGCTGGATGCTGGTGACTGATGCTGTAATCACAGCTACTTGGGAGGCTGAGATAGGGAGGATAATTGAGGCAAGCCCAGGGAAACAGTTCACAAGACCCCATCTCCAACTTAACCAGAGCAAATAGACTTAAGTGGTAAACACCATCTTTGCAAGCATGAAGGCCTGAATTCAAACCACAATCCCACACACGCAAAAAAAGCTTTAGTTCACTCTACATATGCATTTAAATATATTATTTTTAAATTGTGACACATAATGAAAAAATGGCTAAATACTTATGTTATAAATTAGTTAAGATGACATTAATCCTAAACAAGAGCTTACACAATCTTGGTTTGCCCAAAGTTTATAAGTTTGCCAAAAAAGAAAGGCAAAAGAATTAAGTAATTATTGTTCTGTAGTTGCTGAAAAAAATATTTAACAAACATATTCATAGACCTAGCTCCCCCCAAACCACTGATATATGAAGTTTCTGATATATTTTTGCATATAAACACACACACACACACACACACACACACACACACACACACACACATAGCCCTTAGCCATCTGCTGGAACAAACCTTTTCATTTACTTAACCATATGAATTTCTTATTGCATTTTTTTAGATGACCTAATCTCTTATCAGTAACATTTAGATTTCTTGTGATTTTTAATCACTAATTCCTTTGAAAACCAAGTAAAATGTCAAGAGATAGAGGTAACACCATATAGTTCCTATCTTAAATCAACAGACTGGGAGACAATTTCATGACAATTCCTGACAGGATAAGAGCCATGTGACTATAAACCTGATAACTGTTTCCTTTAGATTTCCCAGAGACTAGTTGAAACACAATGCAATGAATAGCTGTTTCCATGCTCCAGGTGGTTTCTGATTAAAGCTTCATTATTTCCCCTTGCAATTCCTTCCTTTCCAGACTCTCCTAATAATAGAAAATAGTAGTCAGGTCAAGATTTAGGTGACTTCTGAAATTAACTCTGTATTTTACATATCTTGTATCTTGACTATTATGTCTGGATATAATTATAATATTATATAGTTACTATTTATGTCATATATATTATATATTATTATAAATAATAGCAGTTATTTTATGTAATAAGTTTGGAATTTCTACAATTGATAGTAAAATTACTATTTTGATAATGAAAAAGAAATCAAGACCCCCCCCAACACACACAAAATGCTGTTACTTCTAAGCTATGCTACTTATCTCAAAAATCAAATGCTGTTGTGCATACCAAATTTTATCCATATGTAGAAGTAGGCACTGCAACAGTCACATTTTCTGAGCACAGTGAAAAATATCAGTATCTGTGTATACAGATTGATTACTTAACAGATATTTATAAAACCTAGTATTGTTAGGAGTGATGAAAAGTCCAAGATTTGTTGTCTGTTTTCATGTTGGTGGTGTTATGGGTTTTTTTATTTTGGATTTTGGTGTTCGAATGCACTAGTATGTTATTCAGGTATTTCTTCATGTTCTTTCTTATCATTTTTTTCTTTTACATAGAAAATGTAACTACATATCAAGGAGAGAGGAAAGGTTATACATATTAAGTGGTCATATATAATCATGAAGAATCATACTTCAGAACCAGGTGCCAGTGACTCATGCCTGTAATACTAGTTACTTAGGAGGCTGAGATAAGGAAGATCATTGATCTAGGCCAGTCCTGGCAAATAGTTCCTCAAGTTCTGATCCCCAAAATAACCAGAGCAAAATGGACTGGAATTGTGGTTCAAGTGGTAGAGAACCTGCTTTGCAAGCACTAAGTCCTAAGTTCAAACACCAGTTCCACCAAAAAAAAAACAGAAACATACTTTGGAAAATATTGTCTGACTGCTAAAATATCTATGAAATAATATTGTGGAGAGAAGGAAAGGTATAAATATACAGCATAACCCCAACTATATTTAAAATTCACTTACATGCAAAAATAAGGTATAAAGAAATATATTAAAAGATAATTTTAAATGATAAAATTATGATTCTCCTTTATGAAAATAAACATGTATCAAAGACTTTTATTCTACTCATTTATGCTATGATATTAACCAGTTCAAAGGAAAATTCAAAGAACAGTACAGTTAGGGATGAAGAATAGTTAAATGAATGTGTAAATTGAGACACAGCTGACTTTTCCACAATAGGGGAGAGAAATCCAATGAGCCTTCACACCCCTCTACCAACCAGAAAAAATTATTTAATGTTTGAAGAACAACAGTGTTCTGCATTACTATCAGTTACCAAAAACTTAAGAAATTTTAAAATAGCCCCCATAGAGGCAGATAACCCAGAAGGGTGCTCTCTATTCTAGACAATGCATGGTTTACCATCAAGCCCAAGTTTTCTGGGTCTTTTTTTTTCCTGCGGTGGGGTAATTTTAAAACTGTTTAGGTCAAACATTGGGAAAAATACTGCCTAAAATTTCAATTTTCACATTTAAGCTATGAAGCCCAGATTAATCCTTTGAGCAGATGCAGGATTTCCACCACCCCAAAAAGGAATGGGTTATCATATTATTGATCTTTCTGGAGAGAGGACATTCCAGAGCAGGACAAGAAAGCTAGGCTCAGATCTCGAAAACATGGGAACAACTTCTTTCTCTAAGTGATACCTCAACTACTAGTTACAGAGATGCCTAGAGTTGCCTGTTTCTTTTTGATTTGCCTCCTTGCCCCTCCTAGGAATGGGGTAGGGTTTCATATTTTGGGGGTGGATTTATAACTTCTAAAGATACCTACTTCTCTCAGCTTAACCTTCAAGATATGGTAAAGAGAGTAATTTCTTCACAATTTTGTTTTGGGAAATTTAGAGGAATAACCTTGCTTTGAGACTACAGTAAAGATGCATCAACAGTGGTAACCAAGGAAGGAAAATGATGTCGAGCATTATTATAGTCTAGCAAAAAACACAAAAAGGCAGGGGTAAAAAGATGGTGACCGGTCATGAATATTTATGAAGCATTACCCTGAGAACCTCAGAAATAGTTGGGAAAACAATTTTGAGGAAGGCCAGTTTTCAGCAGCTTTGCTGATTTGAGTTTATGCCATAGCAGTATAGCAGTATGGATCTGAAGTTTAAGTATGACTTAATTTTGTTGTCACAAACTGATAAGCCTTGAAACTCAGGTTAATTCTTGTGGGAACAATTCATAAAGTCACAAAAGACTGGAAGTAACAATGATAATGCCTTCCTTTAGATGTAAAATTCAGTTGCTAATTTGATGTGGAACAGATGAACTTGACATATGTATATATGTCAAAACTATTAAAAGGTATAAGGTGGTAACACTCAACTGCTTGCAATCCTGCCAGTAATTCCAGCACTCTGGAGGCAGAGGCAGAAGGATCTTGAGTTCCAAGCTGGCCTGAGCTACACAGTGAAACTATCTCAATAAATAAATAGCTACTAAGAGTCGAAGAAAGTGAGCCCCAGTGGCTCACGCCTATAATCCTAGCTATGTGGGAGGTAGAGATCAGGAGGATCATGGATCCTAGCTATGTGGGAGGTAGAGATCAGGAGGATCATGGTTCAAAGCAAGACCAGGGAAATAGTTCATGAGACTCTATCTCATAAAAAAAAAACCCACAATACAGGGCAAGTGGAGTGGTTCATGGAGTAAAGTACCTGCCTAGCAAGCAAAAGGCTATGAGTTTAAGCCCCAGATCCTCAAAAAAAAAAAAAAAAAATCAAAGAGAAAGGTCAAGTCTCATAGGCACATCAGCAAAACTCTATAAAAATAGAAATACACATCCATGCTGGTGTTATTGGTAAAATCCTTTTAGGAAACATTTTGATATATTATCAAATCATAAACTTGTTTTGACTCATAAACTCCCTAATCCAGATGTATATTACAAGATTACTGTATTTCTCCAATCTAAATTTCAATTTTAAGATACAATATCAATTTGATAATAACTTTTAATTGCTGACATCTCTATACTAAAATGTAATTTAATATATTTAAAAGAAGAAAGATGTGTATCTTGGAATAAGGGATATACAAAAATTTAAAAGCAGAAAATCCATATGTATGGAGACAAAGCAGAGTTATTTATAACTTTTAAGAAAAGAACTGGTACCTAATAATGAAGACATTGTTAAATAAAATACATGTGCAAAATATAAATACAATGGATATAACACAACTATTAAAACATCTAATACAAAAACGTAAGATCAAGGGAAAGTACTTCTAAAGAATGTTATGAGATGTATAATACGTATATAGTTTTATCAACTTAGAAACAATATTTGCATATAGATAAAAGTTTAAAGGAATTACACACATTATGTTGCTAAAATATTAGAATTTCATATGTATTTTTATATATCCCAATCTACTTAAGAAATACTTCAATCACAAATAAGAGTTCCTATAAACATTCATATCTTTTACTGCATATGTTTAATGTATACTGTTGTTTTTATAAACATATACTTAGTAAAGGGACTGCTACAGTCAGGGAAATTACCATATCCATCATCTCACATAGCTTTTCCTCTTTTCTTTATCTTTCCCTCACTCCCTCTCTGGATTCTTTCTAATAAAGTTACCTAAACACTATTCAGCAAACTTCCCGTATTATTAACTATTATCTTCAGGTTACACATCAGATTTCAAGACTTATTCACCCTACATCATTCCAACTTTGTACTTTTTGGCCCATGTCTTCCCAGTTTCCCTCACCCCAGCCTTATCTTAATAGTCAATTTCTTCCCTGTTTTTTTTCTTTGGGTCTGATTTTTCTCCCCTCCTTGACACAATGGGTAATTTAACATTTACCTGAGCAGCCAGGAAGAATCCACAGTAAAATTTTTGCTAATGACAAGTAATGTATTTACATAATTACTTCCACTGTCTTTTATAATTAAAGGATAATTAGGTATCCAGTGAAGACCAGAGCCAAGAAAGCAATCACTCTGGTTTCTACCCAAGAATCCTGCCCAGACTTGCAGCAATTAAATATGTTCCAGGAAGGAAGGGACTGTAGATTGCAGCACCCTGGTTACTGACAACCAACAGCATCTTTGGGGTGCTTGTACTTCTCTTTCCTCACATGGTGCTACAGCTCTGCAAGAATTATAATTTGAATCTAGGAAATAATAAGACTTTTCAGTTTAAAACAGTGATAGCCCATCCTGTTACATTATAGCATGAAATATATATATGAGCATATAATCACTTACTTTACAGTATGTTCTGCCTATGAAAACTCAAACTATGAAAGCCCTGTACCAAGCATGTAAATTTATTTGTATTTCAGAAAGCACTACACCTGGTGGTCCAAGAGTCAGCCTTTTTATGTCTACTTTCTTATCTTATTTCCAGAAACCAAGTCAAGCAAGCTTGTGTACCAGCCACTTCATGGAAATGGATATTAGTATTCTGACCCTACACTTTCTAAAACTCTTTTTAAACTCTCATTTTGAAATGATGTCAAATATATAGATGTACAAAAATAGCACAAACAACATGCCTGTATCCTTTATCCAGCTTCACCAGTTGTTGAGCCACATCTGTGCTCACTTTTCTCTCTCTCTCTCTCTCTCTCACACACACACACACACACAATGCTTTACCTAGAGATATTTCATTATCTTTTATGTATTAACATAACTACAATGTGATTATCAAATTTAGAAAATAATGATATATACATAGTAATATCTAACTTGTTTCCTAATTCAAATTTTACCAAGTCTCAATAATTTTTATTAAAAAGAGTTTAAAAGCATAGTATGCTAAAATTCAAATTACTTTTTAACATTTGCTGTGCTTTTAAACCATATTTACGACTTGGACTTACTTCTTACCTAATGGTTTTGGGATTTTTTGAGACAGGATCTTGCTATGTAGCCCAGGTTGGCCTCGAACTTTCAATCCTCCTGAGCCCTGGAATTACAAGCATAGGTCACCAAGTCTGGATGAATTTATTTTTCTACTATCAAGACTTCTATGCACTTCTACTACAAACATCTTTATTTGAATAATATTTCTGTAATTTGTAATATATCTGTGAGTGAATTTTATCAGAGAGGTTAGAATCCTCAGAGCTCATATTTCAATGAGATTGTTTCTGTAGCTTTCAAACATGCCTTGATATAGAATCATTGAGTCACACACAGCCTTCCTTTTCAAAATATTAAACATGCTATCTCCATAGTCCTGTACCATTTGGCAACCAAGCAAAGTCTTCTATACTGTGGGTACCCCCCCAACATCTTTCCCCATGAAAACCAATGGCGTTTTTTTAACTTTGAAATTTAAAATATTTGTTGTTTACCCTCAAATACCGCATTTTTGTCAATTTTAACTTGACCGTAACAAAACGGAGCAAGTATTTTTTCCTCAGCTTTAGAAAATTATTTTCTCTTCTCCAAATATTGCTTCTCTTTCATTTGTTCTGGAATTGTTTTGAAATATCAATGCATACATTAAATCTCTACTTTCTGTGACTCATAACTACTTTTCGTAAGGTACTGCTACACAGGTCTTAGTACAAAAATTACACCATGAGTTCGAAACTTCCTGTATAGTTCTCCTGATGAAAGTGGGATGTCCCATTAGCAGTTACTAATGGGATGGCAGCTATCCTTCTCTTCCTTCTAAGGCCCAGCCAAATATAATATATGCCAAATGCCAGGGTTTTTGGTTTTGGTTTTTCCTTTTTTTGGGGGGGGTATCATATGTTTTGAAGCAAGGTCTTGCTATGTTGCCCAGACTAGCCTGGAACTCATTAAGTAGCCCAAGCTGACCTCAAATTACCCATTCTCCTGCCTAAGCGTGCCTGACAGACATGCACCGCACCCGACTGAGAAGTTTTTGCGGTCTCTTCAGAGAACTGGATGGAGGCTGAGGGTGCCAACCACATTTTTTTGGATACAGGACTTTCAGTTACCTCTCATAAAGATGACAATCAGACATCAGCCACCACAGCCACATCTGAGCAAGTGGATGGGTTTACTCGGCTGCCAATGAAGAGCAACAGCACAACCTGGGTACTCCAGTTGTCAGGCAGAGCCTGGATGTTGATGTAGTGCCAGGATGTTCTGTAATGCCTGGATATTCTTGAAATGCCCAGATATTCATGAAAGACCCAGATGTGCATGTAGTACCTGGATGCTAGGGCTGCCGTAGACTGCACAAATTAGGCACTCCAGTCACAGTGCCAGGATGCTCATATAGTGCTCCAATGTTTGTGTAGTGCCCATGTTAATTAAATGCTCTGATACTCGTGCAGTTCCTAGATGTTCATGATGTGCACAGATGTTCATAAATGCCCAAATGTTTGTGTAGTTCTCTGATATTTGTGAAATGCCTGTATGTTTGTGTAGTGCTTGGATGTTAGTACTACCTTAACCACAGGACATGTCTGGGTGTTCACATAGTGCTAAGATGTTCAAGAAGTGCCCAGTGTTAGTGCAGTATCCGGATGTTCGTGGAGTACCTTGATGTTGGTATAGCTCCCAGATGTTCACAAAGTGTCCATGCAGTGCCCACATGTTTATAAAGTTTCCGGATGTTCATGTAGTGCTTGAGTATTCATGGACTGTCAGGGTGTTCACACAGAGCCGGTAGTTCGTGTAGTTTGCTGATGTTCATGAAATGCTCAGATGCTCGTGTAGTGTCTAGATATTCCAAAAATGTCCAGATGTTTAAGTGCCCAAGTGTTCATAAACTATCAGGAGGTTCTTATAGTTCCCAGGTGTTAGTGAGGAGTCAGAATGTTGCTATTGTTCTCAGATGTTCATGGACTGCCTGAGTGTTATACTCCTTTTCTAAGCCCACTTCTATCCTTTACAGTTGTAAATTGTAAGACAAGAAGTCTTGGAATGATTCTGCCCTCCACTGTCTCTCAGATAGAAATAACAATAGACATGAATGTTGATCACACCCCATGCACATATTAAAATACCTAAGAGATACCTTAAGTGCATGCGCAGAGTAACTGTCACTTGCTCTAGCCCAACCCACTGGAATAGTCCAAATCTTCCCCACCCACAGGTGATTGTCATTGGTCGTTCAATATGCCTTGATACGCAGAAACTACTCTCTGCTTCTTGCTTCCCCATCTCACCTGGCCCATCTGGCCCATCTGGCCAGGTGGAGCCACCATTGCTTTTTTTTGTGATCCCTTCCCCTTCCTTTTTCCTTTTTCCAGCATGCATGTCACTCCACCTGGTGCACCAAACTTGATGGGGCCACCATTGCTTTTTCTAATGCCTTTCCTTTACCTTTAATAAGCTCTATTTTACTACATCCATGTATCCACCCTAGGTTCTTCCATGCAGGACACAAAGAATTTGGAAGTCTTCTATCAGATACTACACAAGCCTACTATACTTCCTGGATTCCAAGCTGAGTGGAAGGTAAATGGCTTAGACAAAGAGGTATTAAATTTAGGAAAGGATACCAGGCTTTTAACCTGTGTCTAGTTAGTTTGTGAGTCCAAATAAGGAATCCGTGCTTTTCAGCAAAAATAGTTTAAGCCCTCTTACAGTAACAGTTACCATTGCTAAGCACACAGCTTGAACCTGGTAGTGTTAGAGGTACATACACATGTTATGCCCACTTCAGATAATGATTATTTTTAAAGAGACAATTTGCTAGTTTTATTTATTTTTTCTTTCTGACAGTGCTAATGAATAAAATATAACAAAACCCTGGTGAAAATAGCAACTTTGAAGGGATGCACCCACCTTCCCTTCAAAACATGAAGAGAGATAGGTTGTAAAATGTAATCAGAAATAAGAATTTTATGCTTTCTGATAAAAATATGAAAACAAGTCCTTTGAATCAAGCAGTTTTTACTACTTCTGGAAGTATTTTCTGAGAAATTCATTGGTGACTGAGAAATCACCAATGAATTTTAAAGAAAGTTATTGCCCAGATTCTATGTATTTATTCATTTGGGGCAAGGAACTAGGTTTACAAGAGAGTAAAAGCATGACTATTGCTTGTCTGGAGTCTCAATTTGGGCAGATAAAATGGTAGCTAAAATATTGATATCATGTGGGGAGTTTTTAAAAATGTTAGTGCCAGTGTTCCATGCACAAAGATTCTGATGTAATGTGTGCAGGCAAGGTTGAAACTCTGCAGATGGACATATGTGAAATGTCTGGAAGACTGGGAAACACAAAAGGATACACCAAAAGCTTTACATGCTGAGAGCCTTAGAAGGCAGCCCAGATTAAGGTCCCTTTGACTTTCCCTTGCTTCACCCTGTTCCAGTACAAGGAAAGGCTCTCTGCAAAGTTAAGCTGGATGACAGGATCACCAAAAGAGAAAAACAATTGCCTTCAGTCTTCTTACTGAAATTTCGTTACCCAGAGATTAAATTTATATTGTAGGAAGGAAGAATGAAAATCAAACCTTACATCTGGAGCTCATGGGATCTTTGTGATAGAGTAAGAATGTCACTATTTTGTGACTCTACAATCATTTTATCCTTAGGCCTCACTTCTTGAAAAATGGAGCCCCTAACAGAAACTCCCACTCTCTAAGACAACTTCACTACTAAAGGAAACTCCCACATGCTTGCTAATTTCCTCAAGTTCCTTCTTCTATAAAAGCTATGTGTAGCCCAGAATCAGGGCTGCACCATCTTTTCTTGGCCAGCCTGGCAGCTTGAGTCTGTCATTAAACCTTGCTCTTGGAAGTGAGACTGTTCTTGTGAGCTTTATTTGCGAGCAGCATTTTTCCTAACACTTTGTCCGAAGTCATTGTCTGTTTCTCTAGGCCCACTCATCTGCCTTAAAAATAATTTACTATACCTCTAAAATTGTTTACATCCCTGCTTTCCCCTCTTCTATAAAGAGAATAATTAACCTTCCACCATCTGACTATTTCTTTGAAACTCATACTTTGTATATGACTTCTGTGTTGTGATTTTTCCCTGTTCACAGTAGTAAATTGGAATGCTGTTTTCTCCTATTAATCTATTATTCATTCTGATGCAGGGATGACACAGGAATTTTAGGTGCTCGGGATTCTTGAGCCTGCTCTGAGAATAAAAGCACAGACAGACTCTAACAGCAGAAGTCAGAAAGATTTTATCTGTAGAGAATTTGGTTGAAGAAAAGAGAAGAGAAGTTTGCATATTGGGGAATGCAGGGGGACCAGGAAACCAGTGATCTGGTGATCCCATGGGCCAGGGTAGGGAGTGGGTTTTATAGCCTATTTTTGCATTGCCTGAGGGTGGAGATGCCTTTAAGATGCAAACAGGCCTTTCCTAGGGAGAAGTGTCTCCTTGACCTCCTGTGGTCTTCCTTCAAGTCTACCCTCTCAGTGATTGCCCTAACTGCTGTTAGGGATAGGGAGGATGAAGTTTGTTCAGTAACTGCTTCCTGCTGACAGGGGGCAATGAAGCAGCCCACAGCCTCAGGGCTGACTATGAGAAGGGTTATCAAAAGGACCACAGTAGTAGGTTGTTTTCATCTCCACCAGAGGCATTTGTAGTTTGATGGATACTAGGTGAGAAGAAACAATCTTGACAAGTAAGTTTAAAATGCAAGGCCCAAACACAAGCAAGAAAATAATGGCAACTATAGGCCACAGAAAGGGTAGGAACCAAGTCTGGGAGGGAAGCCAGGATTTTATTTGTTCCCATACCTGAGTAGAAACCTGAGTTTCAAGAGATGGCTCCTGGAGCCATTTAGCCTGTTGAAGAATGTAATCTGCATGTTCCTCTACAATGCCTGAAGTGTTTACGTATGTGCAACAGGAGGTATTGGTGATGGCACATACCCCTCCTTGTTTGGCCAAAAGAAAATCTAGGGCCAGGTGGTGGTCCATGACCATACAGGCAAGGGACAACAAAAACCTTTGTATGTTCTTAATAGCAATGCCTACCTGGGATGAGGTGTCCTCTACCACTTTGGTTAGGGTTTTTTGGAGTTACATGATTGACAATCACCCCATAACTGATTTTAGCAAGGGCTGCCACTAATGCTGTTATCTCTAAAACTATTAAAGTAACCTTGCTTTTATCCCTGTATGAAGCTGTTCCTGTTCATTGGGAAAATTCAGTTTTTTGTTTTATAGTATTATTCCAAAAAGAGATATGTTTAGGATTAGGTATTAATTGGGTAATTGCCCAATTTCCTCTAGTATGGTTTGGGTATAGACATGGCAGCCCCCATTCCTGGTCCTTTTTCCATTACTACCTTACAAAGAGATATCACTCCTCAAGGCATAAAATATCTTGGGTGTTGTTAGCCTGGGCACGGGAGGTGTCTCCTGGAAACAAGTAGTCAGAGACATTAAGTTAAAGATGGAGATGCAGGGGGTGGAAAGGTAGAGTTACACAACTTTCCTAATCCTGTTGTATATTTCATTAAGATACATCTGTGATGGCCAGTCGTAAGTATGCAATAAGAGTTTTTACCAGTGAGGTTTGAGGACTCATTTAGCTTGGAGACAAGGCTCCCATTACAAGCACTAACCCTAAGCATATCAGGACTCATAAAAGTGGAGCTCTTAGAGTTGTTCATACAGCACCAACTGTCTGTGAGTGATAGTCACCTTTAAGGTTGGTGAAGTCAAAAATGTCTTTTTGGGATGTATGCCTTAGGTCTTTTATTGACAAATGACAAACTGGCATATAGTTGTCTAGGACAGAAACATTAAACATCCAAATTTTCATCTGAGAAATGAACCCAAGCCAAGAGTAAGACATAGTAGGCTGGTTCTTCCATGGGACCCTTGTAAAAGTAACCATGGCATAGGAGTAATTATCTGGCCTGAATATCAATGAAGGGAAGGGACACTGAGTGAAATTTAATAGGACCCATGCTGGTAGGTGAGCAGCTGTTGGTCTCTCATAGCAGACACAAGAATCTTTTAGTGGAGATTTTGGAAGGGTAAATGGTTGAGATTTAAGAACCCATTGGTTTTCCATGAAGGGCTATAGCTCTTCCTATATGGGGGTGCTAGTGTACCCAAAAGACCAAGCCCCATAGCAATATAATTAGAAAATAAAAGGAACATGCTGATGCTGTCTTTTTTAGGGGACTCTAGTTTAGCTAGGGGGAGCTAACCCTATTTCTAAAGTAATTGAAAGCAGAATGAATAGACTGATTAGGAGGTTTGGATAAAGAAGGCTTATGAAGGTGACTTAGCTGTATCTATAGGCATTTTCTTTTTGAACAGCAGTTTTAATCCATCCAAAGATTCACATGAGAAGGAGGCAGGCTCCAATTCTGGGTCTGGAGGTGGAGATGTGATATTCACAGAGGAATTCTGGCCCTTGACTCTTGAGTGATAGATCCAAGAATCCAGGCCAGCCACTCACACTGCTGTTGGGGTAGACAGCATAACTGGTATGGCCCCTCCCAGAGAGGATTATTTAAATCCTAGGATGGATTTGGAGACTTTATTAGGACTAAATCACCAGGGCAAAAGAGAAGGAGTCCCTTTAAATCCTCCCTGGGGGTGGCTTGTTTGATCTCCGAGAGTGTTTGTTAGAATTTAGCAAGTTGAGTGACATGAGAAATTAACTGATCTGTCTCCTGGTCAAGCAGGTCACAGGTCATTGGTTTGGAAGGGCCTGCCATATAGAGATTCGAAAGGAGTCAGTCCCTGCTTGCCTGAAGTGTTTCTGAGCCTGATGAGAGCAATAGGGAGGAGCTTGGTGGAGGGGGAGTGGTTTTCTTGGGCCAATTTAGCCAGGTGTCTTTTTAAAAGTTTATTTGTTTTTTTCTACCTTTCCAGATGAGTGGGGACACCAGGTACAGTGGAGATGGTATTCAATGCCTAGTGCTCTAGAGAGTCCCTGAGTTACTTCTGCCTTAAATGTCAGCTCATTATCACTTTGAAGGCTTTGGGGAGGCCAAAGCGAGGGATTATTTCTATGATTAGAACTTGGACCACCTACCTAGCACCTTCTGTAATGCAAGGAAAAGCCTCCAGCCATCCAGTAAACATATCCACAAATATTAATAGTAGTTTTCACGTTGGTCCACCTGGCATATGGGTAAAGTCTAGTTGCCAATCTTCTCCAAGATAGGATCCCTGTCTCTGTGTTCCTGGCACCTGGAGTCTTTTATTATTGTGATTATTTTTTTTATGTTTCACATCCCTGTACAACTTGTTGGGCAGTGTACCTTAATTTAGTTCCCCCAAACATTTTATTGACCAAAACTGAAGTATTGTCTAAGATCAAATGGTAGAGTCGGTGGAGAGTCTTAAGAATTTTCCATTGGAGTCCATCAGAGAGCCATAACTTTCCTCTGGGTGATACCCACCAACCTCAGTGATCTAATTGGTACCCTTGGTCTGAGGCTTGATTATGTTCCTCTGACTGATAATGTGGCCTCTCTGGGGGAAAGAGAGTCCAGCTATACATTTGTCATGGCTGGTCATTTAGCTATCATGTCTGCAGCTTTGTTTCCCTTTTCTATCTTATCTTTCCCTTTTGGTGACCTTTACAATGAATCATCGAGACCTCTTTAGGCAATAGAACAGCATCTAGGATGGCTAGTATGTCATGAGCATGTTTAATGGGAGAGCCTGTTGTAGTTAGAATTCCCTTTTCCTTCCAAATGGCTGCATGAGCATGCAGGATCAGGAGGCAAACTTAGAATGTGTATAGACATTTACTCTCTGTCTTTTTGACAGTCTTAGGGTTTCTGTCAGAGCCACTAATTCTGCTAACTGAGCACTTGTATTAGGAGGAAGAGGACCTGATTTGAAGATGCCAAATTCTGTCACAACTGCAAACCCTACAGGTCTGACACCATTCTTGACAAAGGAACTGCCATCAGTGTATAATTCTAGATCTGGGTTTTTTAAGGGCTGATCAGCTAAGTCAGGTTGGGCAGCATAATTTTCCATAAGTACCTCCTAATATAAGTGCTCAAGATTTCCCTCTGCCTCTGGTAGAAGGGATGCAGGATTCAGACTCTGACAGGTCCTTAAAGATATTACTGTCCCTCTCAGAAACTGGGCCTAATATTTAAGTAGACAGCTGTGAGATAGCCAAAGTTCTCCTTTTGAGTTTAAAATTCCCCCTAGGTCATGTGGGGTGTAAAACTTTAGGGGGTGGTTTAGGATAAGTTTCTGAGCTTCAAGCACTAAAAGGCTTACTGTGGCCATTGCTCTGAGGCATCCAAGCCATCCCTTGGCTACCTGATCTAACTCTTTGCTTAAGTAACCTACTGGCTGGGGAGTGATGCCCTGGAGTTGAGTCACTACTCCTAAGGCCAGTCCTCCCTTTTCATAGACATATAATTGAAACTTATCTTGTATTGGGAGATGCAGAGCAGGAGCTGTCATAAGAGCCTTCTTTAACCTGTGGAATGCAGTTTCTGACTTGTCATCCCATTCAATAAAGGGCTGAGTGTCCTTCTGTGCTTCCTTAAGGATTTGATATAAGGGCCTGGCTATGTCTGCATATCCCAGGATCCAAATTCTACAGTACCCTGTGACCCCAAAAAAGGCCCTCAATTGCTTTAGAGTTTTAGGTAGAGGAAACATTAGGATTGGATGGATTCTGTCTTCTTCTAGAGACCTCATTTCTTTCTCCAGGACAAGGCCTAAATATGTAACACTAGTCTGACACAATGGGGCTTTTTCCTTAGAGATTTTATAACCTCTATCTGCTAAGAAGTTTAGTAAGGAACCAGTGGCTCATGAAATGATAGGCTCATTTGGTCCACAAAGCAGAGTTTTTGTGGATATTGCCATTCTGCCAAGTCTTGGGTTAGAGCTAACCCAAAGAGGTGGGGGCTGTCTCTGAATCCGTGGGGGAGGATAGTCCAAGTGGCCTGTCCAGACTTTCTGTTGGAGTCCTCAAAGGCAAAGAAAGGTTGACTTTTAGGGTCTAAGGGAATGCAAAAGAAGTCATCTATAAATCCAGGACAGAATAGTAAGTAGTACCTGGAAGTATGTGGGCTAAAAGCATATAAGGATTTGGAACTGCAGGGTGGAGGGGCACTACTGCTTCATTGATCATGTGAAGATCTTGTAATAGCCTCCATTTGTTAGGTCCCTTCCTGACACCAAGAATAGGAGTATTATATGGGCTGGAGCATTCTATTAGCAGTCCCTGTCTCTTTAAGTCTTTGATTATGGGAATTAGTCCCTCCTTAACTTCTGGCTTTAAAAGATATTGTTTTTGATGGGGAAACCAGGAGGTGTCCTTGAGGTGAATTAGAATTGGGACAGCTGTTCATGCCAGTCCCACAGTGTGTCCATCCCTCCACACTGTGGGGTCTACTTGTTCCTCTATTATGGGCAAACAAAAGTACTCTCCTGCAGGTAAAATAGCTCTACCCCCAATTTGGATTTAAGGTGTCACCCTGGCAAAGGAGTAGGAGTTGCTGGGACAATTAAAAAGGAGTGACAGAAATGGAAATCTCTCCAGGAGTAGATTAAAGACAGAGTGAAATAACACTCTACAGTTTTGCCTGATATGCCTCGAACAGTAATTTTTTTGGAGGACCTGAGTCCGAGAGAGAAAGGAATAGCTGAGATGCTGGCTCCAGTATCAATAACGAGGCTGACTTTGTGCTTTTCAATCGTGAGTAAAACCTGGGGCTACCCTGCTTTTATGGTGATCACAGGAGCTTGTATGGGAGGCCTTGAGACCCATCATTGGGTGGGAGGCTCTGACCTGAGTTCCCCTGAGAACTGGGGAAAATGTGACTTGCAAGGTCCTGGAGGTAGCTTTCTCTGGGGGCACTCCCTCCTAAAATAGCCTGCCTGTCCACATTGAAAGTATGTCCTTGAGTTTGGACTTTGCCCCATGAAACCTCTCTGAGCATTGCAATCAGACCTCTTGCCACTTATCCTTTCTCTTTTCCTTTTCTAGGTCCATTCTTTCTTTTTCTAAGTACCTGTTATAGTATACATCTGTGGCTACACAGATCAATTTGTCCATATCTCTGATGCTCCCATCAGCCACCAATTTCTGAAGCTTTTTATGGATATCTGGTGCTGACTGTGTTACAAATTTATCTTTTAGGATGATTTCCTCTTCCTGTGACTCTGGTTTAATGTTGGTATGCTTTTGTAAAGCATCCTTAAGTCTCTGTAGGAAAGCTGCTGGAGTTTCTAAGGGTCCTTGCTGTACAGCTGTGACTTGACAGTAATTAAGAGGTTTTATCATGGCTCTCCTTAGACCTTCAAGAATGCAGTTCATGAAATGGTTACAACTCCAATTATCCTTATCATTTTTGGGGTCCCACTTAGGGTCATACCTAGGCATTACCTAATGTCCTGCTGAAATTGAGAATTGAGGTTCCCTTCTAGGTATCCAAAGTCTTTGTCTTTCTTATTCCCCCTCCTCCTCCTGTCAGGGCCCAGACAGGGCTGTAGTAGGGCCACTTTTATCTAAGTGATAATTGTCTCCAGCTGTGACTGCCTCATCTAGAACCTGCTGTTTCTCCAGAGAAGTGAGGGTCTGAGATAGCAATAGCATTACATCTTTCCAGCTCAGTTCAAAGTTTTGGCTGATTTCTCTAAATGCCTGGATGTACTGATCTGGTTTTTCTGTGTAGTTTCCTAAATCCTCTTTTATTTGTTTAAGTTTCCTCACTCTAAAAGGAACATGAGCTCTGTCCCCTCCAGGAATTAACTGGAGGGGGTAGAGTCCTGTGGGACAGCATCTAGTGTGTGAGGTAGCTGAGTAAAGGGGTAGAGGGGGAGCTTATGGGTCATTAGATGGGTTTTTTTGGTTCAAGAGAGTTTGGGGGCTTTTTGCAAAGTGTTGCCATGTCTGGGTATCTAGCCTGCATTTGTTTAGTCATTCTGGGTGGTCTCTTAGGAAAAAGAACAATTGAATGTATGAAACTTCGGTCCACATTCCCTCCTTTTTACAGAACATATCTAATTGAAGAATGGTATTATAATTAATGTTCCCTCCTTCTGGTCATCTTTCCTCATCTCCCAGAGGATACTGTGGCCAAGCCTGAGTGCAGTAAAACTTGAGTCACTTTTGCTGAAGGCTTTCTGGATCAAGATCTTTCCAATGTTTTAATAAGCAGGCAAGGGAGGATCCTCCTGGATGCTTGAGACTTGATTTCCCACCTAAAAAAGGGAAACAAGGGAAAATTGCTCAACTTAACAGAGGTTTCTCCTTTTATCAAAGCATCCCCAGATGAGGAAAAACTCTAGTGGGAGAAGGCGTCCTGTTCTCCCTTGCTCCTTCCACTGCTGCTTGTGGGTAAAGCTGTGGAGGATTTACAGATAGATATCTCAGTTGCACCCACCCCATTGAGATGGTCTTTGGCCAGTCTCTCATCTATTTCAACTTGCCTGTTTGCCCTGCAACCTAGGTAGGCCTAGTTCTCCTCCACCAGCTGAACACTTGTAATTAATAAAAATAACTCTATCAAAGTAACCAAGAGGGCTTGCATGGCCAGAAGGAGGACCCCTTTAGAGGCATGGATAGGGACTCCTGATGAAGTAGACTTTTGTTCCCCTATATATTTTGTAAGGTATATATGCTTTCTATGAAAAGAGAGAGAGAGCAAGAACATCTTGAGGCTTTTGCTCCTGTAAGGGGCAAAAATGGAGACCTGCAGTTTTTGCCTTTTAACTGTCCCCCCCCCACCCAGGGCAGGCTGGAGAACCTGTTTAACCAGTTAACCTGATGCTTGACAAAGACAGTTAAGCCTAAATTGGAGACTGCTGGCTGTTTTTGGACCTCCCCTTAAGTGGGTCAGATCTTGAAAGAGAGAATTAGAGTTTAAGGAGAGGAAAAAATAAAAAGCCTCAGTGCACTGAAGTTGAGATCTGCCCATGTAGCATTGGCAGTGTGGCATAATCCCCCGTCCGAGTTTCCTCAGATTGCCTGCCATACAGCTTTAGTGGGCTTGGACCTTTTCTCAGTTTCCCAAAGAAGAAACCCTCCTTAGCAAGACAGAGAGAGAGGGAGAAAACGTGGACCTGAGACCTCCCCCATAGCTAGGCCGTGGTGGGCAGTCTGTCCTGGAAAACAGACTCCACTGGAGTGCCAGATGAGCATGGTCACATTCCTAGGCAGTCTTTCCCAGCTTGGCACAACCTATACCAACTTCAGGTGACAGCTAGTCCCTTCCTGCTTTGCCAAATACAATGCACAGATGACACGTGGAGCAATTTCAGGTGCTCAGGGTTCTTGAGCCTGCTCTGAAAATGAAAGCACAGACAGACTCTAACAGCAGAGGTCAGAAAGATTTTATTTGTAAAGAACTTAGTTGGAGAAAAGAGAAGAGAAAGACTGCATATTGGGGAATGAGGGGGACCCAGAAACTGGTGATCCATTTGGCCAGGGTAGGGAGTGTGTTTTATTGCCTATTTTTGCATTGCCTGATGGCGGAGATGCCTTTCAGTTGTAACAGGCATTTCCCAGGGAGCAGAAGTGTCTCCTTGACCTCCTGTGGTCTGTTCTTCAATTCCAATTAACCTTTTGGGATGAAGGGATCCATTATTTTCTCCCCTATAGGAGCATAGGAGAGAGTAGGATTAGTTTGTTTAGGGTTGGTAGAGTGTTAGGGCTTTGAGCTAAGATTTGAAGGATGAATAGGAGTTTTCTGGGCACACAATGGAAGTCATTTTGGAGAATGGTATGTGTAAAGGTCCAAAGACAGGACAGAACATGGAATTTTGATGGACATCACTCTTAATGTGTACTGCTGGGGTGTAACATAATGGGAAAGTGTGGAGAGAGAAGAGTCACAAGCCTTATCACAGATGTGTTTTATTTGACAGGCAATGGAGAGCTACTGAAGAATTTTGAGCAAATGACATCTGAGAAAATATGGATATTATTTGTAAAAATAATCATTCTCTCATGCCATGTTTCACTTTCAAAGGAAGAAATCTCTTTAAAACTTACGTCTCATACAGAAACAAAGAAATGAGTCTGTTTCAATGTCAAATTCTTTTTTTATTTTGAATGGATTTTATTATGAAACATCTCTGTGATTTGCTTCATCCCTCAGGGATATGGTGGAAGGGACATTGGGAAACTGGGGTACTTACAGAGTTATAGCACACAGTTTTGAGTAGGATGTTAGGGAGAGGCTTTTCAGTTCTCATGGGGTGAGCACTTAGAGCAAATTCTAAATTTAGAGTATGATGGTAGGTCTGATTATGGGGGTGAGAGGGAGGTAGGAGGAGTGTGGGCAGGGGCAGGTTCTTTGCAGGGGCTAGAGGGGTGCATGTGGTCCATACATTGGCCACCCAGGTCCTGAGCACGCTGCTCTGTGTAGTGCTGGCATTCTGCACCGCAGAGCCAGGGCCTTAGAGCAGGAGTTGTCCTCTCCTGGACTTCTTTGGGCTGGGCTGGGCTGTCAGGTGCCCTTCTGGGAGTTGCAGGAGGGGAGGCTAGAGGAGGGAGTGGATGGCAGGTGCGGGGAGTGGGCACCTGTAGATCTAGGGGCCCAGGGTCAAGCTGTCACAGTGTCAGCCGCCCCTCACTCCCAAGCAAAGTCTGGGCCGCTTGGCACTCTGCTGAGTTTGAAGATGGGTCGCGCCCCATCCCCCCATCCTTCCCCATATCCCCCCATCCCCCCATTCCCCCTGGCCTCAGGCCTAGTCCTGGTGGGTGGTACCTTTTGCCAGTGCGACTGGGCTTCAGCTGCCTGAGTGGGCGGGTGTCTCAGGGGCTTCTCTTCCTAGTCTGCCTGTTATCTTGGTTAATCCCAATGCTGCCTGTGTCCTTGCTGACCCTTGCTGCCAGTTCCCAGAGCAGAGCACCGGGACCATGTCCGGGCTGAGTCAGGGGGCCTAGAAGTGTTGCAGTGGCAGCCGTGGTTGGGGCCCCAGTGATGGAGTAAGCCCTGTGGGGAAGTTTAAGCAGTGAGGTGGGCCGGTTCCGCACACCAGGCTGGGGCTGGCAGAAAGAACCAGACACCCCAGCTAGGTCTGTCTATGTCAGTTAAACTCTGTTGATTGAAAATGTGACAATTATGTGGGTACAGATATTCTTGCTCCACATAGATGAGGTCATATCTGGAGAACTGGCAGGCTCATGGGCAGCTAGGGTCATCAGCTTTCCCTGCCATCCTTCAGCTTCAAGAGTACCAGGACTCTTACTCAATCTAACTCTCTTTCATTTGTCATTCACTGCTACTAATCTCTTTCTTTGTATTTCCTGTTTTAATGCCTGAGAGAGAATCTGCCTTGTATGACTAATATTAAATGAGATCGTATATTATTCTGGGATTAAGGGCTTGAAATCCACCATTAAATGATCTCTGCCATTGACCAGCCACATGATATAGAAGACACCTGTATTAGTCAGGACAGGACAGTTATGCTGAACTGACAAACAGCCCCAATTCTTTGTGGCTTCTATGACAAAGGTTTATTTCTCATGCTATGTGTACATTGAAGAGTAGCTGAGTGCTCTTTTTATGTCTCTTTACTCTGAGATTCAGGCTGATATACATCAACCACCATCTCAAATGTTGTCAGTTGCCAGGGCAAAGGGACAGTGTTAGAGCTACAGTTACTACTCAGCCTGGAAATGACACCAGAATTTCAATTAATGTCTCATCACCAGAACAAATGATTATAGTGTCACAAAAATGCAAGGTGCAAGCCTAGAAATATTTGGTGAACAGTTCTCTGTATTTCACACTCTTATCTGATCTCTCTAAACGTGGGTTTCTTCATCTGAGTAAAGTGGATAGGAGTGGCACATGCTGCAGAGGTGCTGGATGAGGTAATACATGTATATCACTTTGGCCAATGTCTGGCAATGGTTAAAGGCATCAGGGACTTTTATTATTATTCTATGATAGACAAAAAGAGAAGCAGAATGCCCATAAGGGAACATAGGGTTTTGAGAGATTTTTTTGAAATTATGTATGAGTTAGATAGAATAATGAGACTTGAGTGATGCTTCCCACATTCCTTCAGGATTGCATTTAGAGCATTTATAGGTGATCACTTGTTTCTTTTTCATAGATAGTGGCTCTAGATCTCCAATATAGATTTTTATTTTCTGGGTACTACTGAAATATTGGTGGCAAACCTGCCTGAGCAAAGCAGAAGGCATAACAAGTATAAGCTACAATAGATGGGAAGGAAATTAAACCAGTAAACTTTAACTGCAACAGGTGAAGGAAGTGGTAGCAAGAAAAGTTCTTAACTGTTCTTTGACAAAACTATTAAAACACTCACCCTAGAGTTATGCATATGTCTAGAATTCTCTTAACAGGTTTCTTTTTCTTCAGCTCCAAGGAAGGAGCATTTTAACACATTTGAAGGGTATCTTGTGCCACTTCTGCCTGGCGAGAGTGGACATTCAGACCCCAATGTTACCAGGAACTGACTAATGATGATCAAGGAAATCCATTATCAGTGTGTGGAGACAGAAGAACTGAAAGAACAATTAAATATGTGAAGGATGGACTGCAGGAGGTCAAGGAGACACTTCTCCCCACCAGGAAATGTCCATCTGTATCTGAAACGCATCTCTGTCCTCAGGCAATGCACAAAAAGGCTATAAAACCCAATCCCCCCCACGCCCATGGGACCATAATTTTCGGGTCCCCCTGCGTTCTCCAGTATGCAGTTTTTCTCTTCTCTTTGTAAATAAAATCTTTCTGACCTCTGCTGTTGGAGTCTGTCTGCTTTTTCATTCTCAGGGCAGGCTCAAGAACCCTGAGCACCTGAAATTCCTGTATGTGTCAGCTGTGTATCATATTGCCTTGCCTCTAAGGAGTCAAGTAGTGTCACAATTACTTTCATAGAGGCAGAAGAATAGAGAACATCTTTGACAACATTGCTGATAAATTGTAGTCATTGATTGTCATGTTCAGTCTCAAACTGAACAGTGAAGAAAAACACACCCAGAGCATTTGCTAAATAAGGGCACTGAAAATTATCATGCAATTCATCCATATTCTCTCTTTGGCATCCATATTCTCTCATGGCTCCCCCTTCCAATCCAGCAAACAAATTTGTTATACATCACACAGGCAAAACCACAAAGTTAATAGATCAGAAGGTTAATTTTTTTCTCTGTCATTTTAATACCTTTTTTAAAATGATTGTATTGCTCCTTTATCTCCCTAAGTCTAGAATTTTAAAAATGAAATCAATATGAGAAAAAATTGCATTTAAATTGAGGATGGGGAAATTAAAATATGAGAGATAATTATGCTGTTGCTGGAGGTGGGCTCTGACTGATCCCACATATTTCTTTCAATGACCACACAGTCATGCAACTCTTCCAGCAGACCCAGCAGACCAAATGTTATTCTACACTTGGGTGTTGTTCAAAGACAATTCCTCTCTGCTGGAGACCAAATCCTCTCATATAACTACAAATCCATTGCAAGTCCATATTTAATTACAGCACAAGCCAGTCCTAAGTCTTATGCCTATTGTTTAGCAGGAGTTTCAAAGAACTGTTGTGTCCCCCACCCCTATCCAACCTCAAGCTTAGCTCTTGTTTTTGATGATGGATTTGTTTCAAAGTCTACAGATCCCTGAATAATCAAATTTGTGGGGTGTGTATGTGTATGTATTTGTGTTTGTGTGTGTGTGTTTGAAGGAGTCATATTTGGTGGAAAAAAAATAGATCAGAGTTTGTGATAGAATTATATATATGAAATTTTAAATATCAAAAATGTTTGAAACAAAATAGAGAAATTCATCAGTGGTCCTGAGCAGAGTAGTTGTTCTTTCCTAAGTGAACTACCTTTTTAATGCCCTGGAATTTTCACAAAACACCTTTGAACCTTCATGTGATAGACAGATGAAGTAAAAAGCCCAACTGCAGCACTTATAGATGAATAATCAACTCTTCTTTAGCATGTAAAAAAGTGAAACTTTTCCCCTGTACCTGAATGAGGTGAGGTTTGATGTATACACTATTCTTTGCAGACTCTCTTCCAGACAGCCTGCCTGCTCTAAAGCTTCTTCCTGAAAATATGCCACTTTTATTTGTACACAGCAATAGCACCATTTTAACTCTTGCATTTCTGGAATTAAAAACTTAATTCATAGGTTAATTTTGTAAGCAAATAAAAAAGCAAAAAGCAGGTATTTGGGTCTAGGAAAGATAACAGGGTGTGAAGATTGCAACCCAAGAACAATGATTCTTATTTACATATTTACACCATAACTCTTATATGCATACATATACATATGCACACATGCATACACATGCACACACACATGGTGGCTTATAATAAAAAAACACATAAAATTGGTTTTGTACAAAAGTAGCTGAAATTAAAACCTTAAAAATATCAGAGAAGTTAAATATGTAAGCTGCAAAAATTAATATAATTACTGTCAATAAACAGAAAATTTAATGTGAGCAAAATATAAGCAAGATCCACTATATATAATCCTCCTAAATTTTTGTACAGACGAAATTTCTCTTAGTGCTAAAGTTAAACCCTTTATTCAGAGAACATTGTGCCATATACTATATAAATGATTTAAGCCATTTCACAGAAAATAATTAGTGATGCTATTGTTAAATAATTATGGAGCATAAATATAGGCCAAGAACATACTCTAAAGTGGAGATTATTAACTGAACCCAAAAATCTGGACTTTGTGGATACAAGTCATGGGATCCATGGACTTGGAAGGAAAAATATTATACCCTTACTTTCATCTTGAAATTTAATTTGTTCTCATTGAGACTTTGCAAGTTTCAGGCAGCTTTTGTTTTTAATGTTTTAATTAAGAAACACACATAGCATATATGCTTCTATATTAAAGTTGTGCAATATTTTGATAGCTGTATTTTATTTAGTATGAGTGATTTTCTTTGTAAGTTTATGCATCTTATTTATGCATTTGAACACATTCTTTCATTGGGGCCTATGGATTTGCCAAATCACCAGTAAGCTTCATGGCACAGAAAAAGATTAGGCTCTTTGAGAAGGACACTGTGAATAGGAGGTAAGAGATTAATCTAACATGGCACAGAACTGATTAATGATGTAACTTGCTACAAGTACAGGTTTAGAAAACCTAGGATGCAGATAAGATAGCATGCCTCTTATATCAGTTAATTTTGCATAGCTCTGACCAAATACTTGAGAGCACAACTTAAAGAAGGAAAGATATATTATGGCTCACAGTTTTAGAGATTTTGTCCATATTCCTTGAGCTCTGTTGATTCTGGGTCAATGATAAGCCACAACATTCCAGCAGCATGATAGTGGAAAGAGGAATCTGTTCAACTCATGGTGGACAGGAGGCAGAAAGTGATAAAAGGACTGGGGACCAGGTATAACCTTCAAAGGCACATCCCAGTGGCTTACTTCCTCCAATCTCCTAGAGTTTCCAGAACCTTCCATAATAGTGCCTCCAAGTGGGGATCAAGAGTTCAGCACTTGAGCCTGCAGAAAGCATTCTATATTCAATATATAACACCTCTCAAGTTATACACCTCCTTTTTGGTCAAAAATCCCATGATCCAGAGTATCTGCTGAACTTCTGAAGACTAATCAGTGAGTACAATTCAAGGAGCCTTACACCTTGCTTTTCAAACTGTAGCCTATTTGTAGAATGACTAAAAATCAAATGTTTAAAAGAAGATCAGTTCACACTAATAAAAGGGAGGATACATCAAAAAGAAATAACAATTGTTAACTTAGATATGCTCAATATCAATGCACCCAACATCATTAAACATATACTACTGAACTTAAAAACACAGAGACCCCAACACAGTGTGGTGGGAGACTTCAGTACTACTCTATCACCAACAAATAGGTCATCCAGACAGAAAAAATAATCAACAAACTCTAGAATTGAATGACACCACAGATGAAATGGATCTGACAGACATCTATAGAGGATTCCATCTTGCAACAGCACAATATACATTTTCCTCAGCTGCCCATGGAACTTTTGTCAAAATAGCCCATATTTTAGGTCTTAACATAAAAACAATTTTTAACAAATATAAGAAAATTGAAATAACCCCCTACTTACTATCTGACCACAACACAATAAAACTAGAACTCAACAAGAAAAGAAAACAGAAACTACTCAGACACCTGGAGACTGAACAACACATTACTCCATGATCAATGGGTCATTGAAGAAATAAGGGATGAAATTAAAAAGTTTCTGGAATTCAATGAGAATGAAAGCACAAAGTATCAGGAAAAGCAGTCTGAAGGGAAAAGTTTATAGCCATGAATGCTTGTATTAAAAAAACAGGAAGATCTCAAATAAACAACCTAATGTTGCATCTCAAACTCTTAAAAAAATAAGAACAAGCTAAACCCAAAACTAACAGAAGGGCAGAAAAAATAAAATAAGGACCAAAATCATAGAGACCAAAAAAACCATACAAACAACCAACGAAACAAAAAGCTGATTCTTTGGTAAAATTTATAAGATTGGCAAACCCCTGGCAAATATGATGAAAATGAAGAAGGAAAAGACCCAAATCAATAAAATCAGAAACAAAAATGGGGAGACAAAAAGAAACAACAAAGGGAATCATCAGAGAATATTTGCAAACCTATATTCAAATGAATTGGAAAATCAAGAAGAAATGGACAAACTTCTAGAAACATATGACCATCCAAAACTGAACTGATCATAACAAGCAATGAAATTGCAGCAGCAATTTGAAATGTCTAAGACTTGTCAGATTCAATGCTGAATTCTGTCAGACCTTTAAAGAACTAATATCAACACTCCTCAAACTTTTCCACAAAATACAAAGGGAAAGAACACTGCCAACCTTATTCTACGAAGTCTCTATTATAGTCATGCCCAAACTGGACAAGGACACAATACAAAAGGATTAGAAGCCACTCAGTTTACTGAACATAGATGCAAAAATCCTCAAGATAATATGGCAAACCAAATTCAACAGCATATCAAAAAGATCATACACCATGATAAAGTCTGCTTCACCCCAGGGATGCAGGAATGATGGCTCAAAATGCACAAATCATTAAATGTAATACAAAATATTAACAGAAGCAAAGATAAAAACCACATGATCATCTCAATGCATGCAGAAAAAAGCCTTTGACAAAATTCACATCCTTAAAAGCTCTGATGAGACTGGGAACAGAAGGAATGTACCTCAACATAGTAAAGCTACATAGACAAGCCTTTAGCCAACGTCATACTAAATGGGGAAAAACTAAAACCATTTCCTCTAAAATCAGGAATGAGACAAGGGTGTCTACTCTCTTCATTCTTATTCAAAATAGTCTTGGAATTTCTAACCATAACAATAAGATAGGAAGAACATATAAAATAATACAAAATGGAAAGGAAGAAGTCAAACTATCCTGATTTACAGAAGTGCTTCTGAGTATGTAAAATAAGGAAGTCCAGAAAGCATATCAGCTAAAGGGCCAAGAATAGGGTTCCAAAAGTCCTTAGAGTTTTGGGGCAACCCCTTTGCCCCTGAGCCTATCTCCTGTCATGAAAGTAAGACTCATGGTAGGCCAGCTTCAAGATTCTATATATTTAAAAATGTCATTCATTGGTCACAAATCTGCTGAAAAACTATGTTGCCAAAATTGAGCAACTAGCGGAGTTTGCCATCTGGAAAAGAAGCCTGGAGGCTGAAAGTCAAGCATCTCTGTGGATCCTGTAGTCTTCATAAATCTTTTTGTCTCTTGCTCATGCCCTGAATATCAAGGAAGCAATCCACCTGCACATAAAATCACAGGAAAGAAGAATGCCATTACAGAGAGTCCCAGTGATTTCCTCTAGCATCATGTATTGTAGAATTAGAATTGAAAAAGGTTTTGAAATCACAATTTTTATGAAACCCCCCAAAAAGCCTTCTCTTGTGTCAAAAGTCCAGGAATGAAAAAGTCTAACAAATTAGAAAATGTTTAGATGATAAACATTCTCTTTCATCCAAACACCCCAGTTGCAGTAAGTTGTCCCTCCTTCATACTGCTGGAGTCTACGTGGGGGGAGGATTTTAATCACAGTCCCATGGTAAAATGACTCGCTGGTGTTCATGGATGACTTATGGAGACAAGTAGCAATGCAATTCTGCCTCCTGACCAGGAAGGTGCCAGGAGAGACCCAGTGGATTTTCAGAAGTCTCTCCATGTAATAACAAAAAGAGAACCTCCACCCTAGTGTCCAAGACCAGGTGGAAAGAATGTACCTGTATCCATGTATGTATGTAGAAATGAGATAGAATGCTCCTTTTCCTACTAGAGAAAGCCAGCTTAATGATTCTCAGGATTTTCAGACAAATCCACACCAATACACTTCAGCTTATTAAAAACAAATCAAATTGAAAACACCCAGGAGGACTAAAAATCATACTAATAAAGAATAAATAATTCTAATACAGCAGATTTCTTATCACAAACCACAGAGATCAAAGAATCCATACAATGTTTCAGTTTTGCTTTGGGTTTGGGTTTGGGTTTTCAAGAATGAAGGGGAAATGACATTTTGAGTAAGCACTGAGAGAACTTGTCAGCAGGAGATATATTCTAAAAAGATTGGTAGTGAAGTTCTCTGAATAAAAGTAAATAATAAAAGAGCAAAATATAGAGTGTCAGGAAGGAAGGAAGAATACATAAAAATAAACATATGTTTAAGTACAATGAATTCTCCTTCTCCTACTGAGTTTCCAAAATTGTGGTTGAAAGTTGAAACTATATTATAACACTATGTACCTAGAGGATAAATTTAAAACAATTATGTTTTACATGAGAGCATATGAAAGGAGGTAAAGTTTTTATACTTTATTCAAATTACTAAAATGAAGACACAATAGACTTTAGTAAGCTATGTAATCATAATAACTACAACAATCATTAAAAAGATGTACAAATAGATATATCACAAAATACTATGCATAGGTCAAACTTAAATTATAATAAATGTTGAGTCATTCACAGCAAGGCAGGAAAAAGAAAACATTAAAAAAATAGAACAGGGGCTGGGGATGTGGCTTAAATGGTAGAGTGAGTGTCTAGCAATTGCAAAGCCCTGAGTTCAAAAATCCAGTACTACCAAAAAAAAAGAAATAAAACAGTAGGCTTGAGTTATAACATAGCAATAATAGAACTACCCCATGACATATTATCATTAAAACAGCAAGCACAGAGAACAGAGAAAGAATATTGAAGTTCTAAGAGAGAAAAAACAGATAATATACAAAGGTAAACCCATCAAAATCACAGCACATTTCCCAACACAACTCTTAAAAGCAAGAAGGGCATGGAGTGAGTTAGATATTCCAAGAACTGAATGAAAATAACTTCAACCCTAGGATACTCTACACAGCAAAACTATCATTCAAAATAGATGGAGCAATAAAAGTCTTCCATGATAAGCAGAAATTAAAACAACGTATGACCATCAATGTATGACCACTACAAAAGATTCTCCAAGGAATTCTGCACATAGGAAGTGAAAACAAGCAAAACCATGTGATGACAGGCAGTAACAAACCACAGGAGATGAAAAAACAGGGAATGAGAGAGTAACATAGATTCAGCTCTACACAATCAAATCCATAAACAATAAAACAACTAAATGACGGGAATCACCACATACCTATCAATGGTAACACTGAATGTTTATGGACTTACAACCCCATCAAAACACACTTTGGCAAACTGGATTAAAAAGGAAGACACAACAATTTGTTGTATACAAGAGATACATCTCATTGACACAAACAAGCACTGGCTTAGGGTGAAAGTTTGGAAGCAGATTGACCAAGCCAATGGCCCCCAAAATGAGGCAAAAATAGCCATAATTATCTCTGAAAAAGTAGATTACAAACTTACATTGATCAAATGAGATGAAGAAGGGCATTCCATACTAATAAAGGGAGAAATACACCAAAAGGAAATAATGTCAGTGCACCAAATTTCATCAAAAATATTCTGAAGGACTTAAAAGCATATATAGGCTCCTATGCAGTGGTAGTAGGAGTCTTTCACACCACCCACATCACCAAACAAAAAATCATTAAAGAAATTCTAGAATTAAAGCCACACCATAGATCAAATGGACCTAGCTGATGTCTACAGAATATTTCATACAACATCCACACAATATATATTCTTCTCAGCAGCCCATGGAACTTTCTCTAAAATTGATCATATCTTAGGCCACAAAGCAAGCCTCAGCATATATAAGAAAATAAAAATAATCCAATATATTCTGTCTGATCACAATGCATTAAAACTAGAACTCAACAACAAAAACAACAGCAGAAAATATGTAAACAATTAGAAGCTGAACAACACATTGCTCAATGATCAGTGGGTCATTGATGAAATAAAAGAGGAAGTTAAAAGGTTCCTGGCAGTTAATGAAAATGAAAACATGACCTACCAGAACCTATGAGACCCAGCAAAGGCAATCCTAAGAAGAAAGTTTATAGCCATGAATGCATATATTAAAAGGACAGAAAAATATCAAATCAGTGACCGAAGGCTACATCTCAAACTCCTAGAAAACAAGAACAAGCAAATCCCAAAACCAGCAGAAGGAGAGAAATAATAAAAATAAGGGCTAAAATCAATGAAATAGAAACAAACAAACAAAAAATCATAGAAAGAATCAATGAAACAAAAAGCTCATTCTTTGAATAAATAAATAAGATTGCCAGACTCCTGGCAAACCTGACTAAAAGGAGGAGAGAAAAAAGCCCAAATCAGTAAAATCAGAAATGTAAAAGGAGAGATAACAACAAACATCACAGAAATCCAGGAAATTATGAGAGACTACTTTGAGAACCTATATTCAAATAAATATGCAAACCTTAAAGAAATGGACAGATTTCTAGATAGTTATGACCATCCAAAATTTAACCAAGAGGACATTAATCATCTGAATAGATCTGTGACACAAAATGAAATTGAAGTAGGAATGAAGAGTCTCCCAAAAAGGAAGAGTCCAGGACCTGATGGATTCTCTGCTGAATTCTATCAGACCTTTAAAAAAGAACTAATACCAACCCTCCTTAAAGTGTTCCATGAAATAGAAAGGAAGGAACACTGATTAACTCATTTTATGAAGCCAGTATTACACTCATCCCAATTCAGACAAGACACCTCCAAAAAGGAAAGCTATACACCAAACTCCTGAATGAATATCAATGCAAAAATCCTCAATAAAATAATGGCAAACCGAATCCAACAACATATCAGAAATATCATTCACACAACCAAGTCAGCTTCATCACAGGGATGCATGGGTGGTTCAATATATGCAAATCAATAAATGTAATACAACACATTAATAGAAGCAAAGACAAAAACCACTTGATCATCTCAATAGATGCAGAAAAAGCCTTTCATAAGATCCAACACCACTTCATGATAAAAGATCTCAGAAAAGTAGGAATAGAAGGAAAGTACCTTAACATTGTAAAGGCTACATATGACAAACCTACAGCCAATATCATAGTTAATGGTGAAAAACTGAAACCATTTTCCCTAAAATCAAGAATGAAACGGGTGCCCACTCTCCCCATTCCTATTCAACATAGTACTGGGATTCCTAGCCAGAATAATTAGGCAAGAAGAAGAAATAAGAGGAATACAAATAGGTAAAGAAACTGTCAAAATATTCCTATTTGCAGACGACATGATCCTGTACCTTAAAGACCCAAAAAACTCTACTCAGAAGCTTCTAGACATCATCAATAGCTATAGCAAGGTAGCAGGATATAAAATCAACATAGGAAAATCATTAACATTTCTATACACTAACAATGAGCAAATGGAAAAAGAATGTATGAAAACAATTCCATTTACAATAGTCTCAAAAAAAATCAAATACCTAGGTGTAAACCTAACAAAAGATGTGAAAAACCTCTACAAAGAAAACTATACACTTCTGAAGACAGAGATTGAGGAAGACTATAGAAAGTGGAGAGATCTCCCATGCTCATGGATTGGTAGAATCAACATAGTAAAAATGTCCATACTCCCAAAAGTAATCTACATGTTTAATGCAATTCCCATCAAAATTCCAATGACATTCATTAAAGAGATTGAAAAATCTACTGTGTAATTTATATGGAAACACAAGAGGCCACGAATAGCCAAGGCAATACTCAGTCAAAAGAACAATGCTGGAGGTATCATACCCGACTTCAAACTATATTACAAAGCAATAACAATAAAAACAGCATGGTACTGGCAGAAAAACAGACATGAAGACCATGAAGAGAATAGAGGACCCAGATACGAAGCCAAACAACTATAACCAACTAGTCTTTGACAAAGGAGCTAAAAATATATGATGGAGAAATAGCAGTCTCTTCAACAAAAACTGCTGGGAAAACTGGTTAGCAGTCTGCAAAGAACTGAAACTAGATCCATGTATATCACCCTATACCAATATTAGCCCTTAATAATTTTGATGAATAGGGCTTTGTAAGTTTTTCTATAGCAAGAAAATTTATGTCTGACCTTTGAATTCAGAAGGATTTAGAATGTTTTGGTTTGTTGGCAACAGAGGAGGAAGATTAAGCATTTTTCATGGTTGCAGACTAAATTCCATTGATGATCCTGAAATCCCATAAATTCTGAAACAATCCGGGAATCTAGGTAGTGTTTCTTTTGCTTATAAAATGGTTGAAGCAAGGTAAAGGGGGGTATTGTGTCCTGATAGAAAAAGCTATTTCCTAAAACACACATTGGCATGTTTTCTTTCAGACATTCCCTTCACACAGAGCAACCATTAAAGGATTATTGTCAGAGCTTTGGTAATTGTTAAGAAGTACCATCTTTCCTCATGATAGTATAGACACTGTGATGTTTAATATTTAAGTAGCTGAGAAGACTGTGTCTCACATGGTATTGCCATGTTTTTTTTTTCCTGATCTTTGTATGTTATCACTTATTATAGAAGTTTGTGACAATGGCACATTTACTGTTTAAGACCTCTTGTTCTCAGGTGTACATCTGAGAGTGTTTTGGGGAAATGACACATTTCCCCATTATTACACATCATGTAGTTTAAAGAAACTGCATATGTCAATAACAACACTTCTAGGTCTAAGAAAATTATATCCTTAGTAACAAGTTATGCATATTTGAAACCAACTACCTTAGATGAATAGTCATCTAGGTCCTTTTTACAGGGTCCATCACAGAGATAGGCATTGGAGGATTAGTAGCAGGTACACTGTCAAGAGAGAAATGGTCATCTTACAAGTATTTTCCTTTAAATTTATCTAAAAGTATCCAAGCAGTATAGCTATTATTGTAATGACTCAATGACCTTAAAAGAAATTGTGGCATAAAATTTTCTGTGATATCTTTGTTTGAGACAAGTCAATATATTTCAGGGTGACAAAGAACTCGTCAAATGGAAAATTTCTGGAGTCCAGATTAGTGATGCTCTGCTTCAGAATCTTTTTCTTTTTTTTTTTTTCATTTTTCTTTTATTATTCATATGTGCATACAAGGCTTGGTTCATTTCTCCCCCCTGCCCCCACCCCCTCCCTTACCACCCACTCCACCCCCTCCCGCTCCCCCCCTCAATACCCAGCAGAAACTATTTTGCCCTTATCTCTAATTTTGTTGTAGAGAGAGTATAAGCAATAATAGGAAGGAACAAGGGGTTTTGCTGGTTGAGATAAGGATAGCTATACAGGGCATTGACTCACATTGATTTCCTGTGTGTGGGTGTTACCTTCTAGGTTAATTCTTTTTGATCTAACCTTTTCTCTAGTTCATGGTCCCCTTTTCCTATTGGCCTCAGTTGCTTTAAGGTATCTGCTTTAGTTTCTATCTTAACAACAGGGTGAATGGTTTTCCTATATAAGGACTAATATGTGGTTGTCCGTGATTCTTCTTGTCAGTAACATTTGTTGCTGGTGCTGTAAGAAATAAGTGACCCCTTACAATTTGTAGTGACTGTGAGCTTACATGTTTTATATGATGGAGAAAATTCACCTTGATCCTGTCGTTACTGGTTCATGGATGTGTCTTCGATCGTTGTCATTTTTGTTGGCCTTGAGCCTTCATGCCTGCATAGGATTTTTTGCTAGCACTGTATGTCCAGACCATATAATTAAACTGGAATTAATCTAGCTATAGTTAATGGTTACATCATCAATGGTGGTGTTCAAGGTAATAATGTAAATGTTTCCTGCTAAAGAAACATATTCTGCAACACGTCTGAAGGATTCATCACATGTTCTGTGAAAGGTCATAGAGTATTTCCAGAAAGATTGTTGACAGAACATTACTAGTAATAAGGTTAATGATAAGTTGGTCTATGTGCAGAACATACCATCTGATATTCAATATCCTTGAGTTTGAGCAGGTGTGCATCTGGTTATTGGTGTGTCTCTGCATGAATCCTGTGTATGTTTTGTCTAATGTACAAGGATCAGAAGGTACCATATTCTCTCATGAAAACTCTTGCCTTCCTATATTCCCCTCTATTTGAGGCATACATGTGGTGAAAAAATGAATACTGGGCACACATTCTTAGAGTAAGCTCAAGAGTAAGATTTTCTGGTATCTTCGCAGATAGTTACCAAAATATAATGGTGCCCACTCATCCAGGCTAGCAGGGATCCACATAATATTCATAATGTCCATCCCTTGCAGTCTTTAATGAGGAATATTTCTAGACTTTTTCTTTAATGTAATAGTTCTCTGAAACTCTCTGTTCATGGATAAATAGTGTCAAGATAAGCAACATTGGACCTCTGTGCTGATATAATCAATCTGAAATTATTCCAAGTATCCAGGTAAAGCTCATGTATACCTTGAGAATCATTTTGTAGACATCTTAAAGCAGGTGTCCTTGAAAAGTAAATGTTATTCCTATTTGTATCCTGAGCCATGCTTGTATTTGCTTTTTCAGGTTTCTTATATGACCACTCAAAAACACAGAAAAGATTCTTGACAGAAGCTTCCAAATATCCATAGAGTAAAAAACTGATAATACTGAAATTCAGATCATGTCACCTTCAATATGCAAGTAGGTGAGAAGGCTATGACTAACTTTGTGTCACCATGTATTTTTGCAAGTTACCTGTTCAATCATTAGATAGATACCTTCCAATTTCACATATATTTAATGAATCATTTAGAGATTTTTCTATTTCCCCAACCTTTTTACCATACATGCCCTCATCCCCTAATAGAACCCTGGTATTTCTAGGGAGTATTGCAAACTATTGTATGTATGCTTAGAGAATATGTGTAACGGCTTGGTTTGGCATGATGTCTTTCTCATAGGCAGGTAAAAGCTACAAATTTAATCTCAGAGGTCATCAAAAGTCAAATGACTCCTAAGTAGTTAAGTATTGATATGATCCTAAATCACAGTGCAGGAGGACTTATCTTTCATTTACAAAGGAATGTGAGTGTCCCTACTTTTTTAACATGCTTTTGATGCATGTGCTTTGATATAAATCTTTGAAACCCTAATAATTTTTATGACTATGTGGTCTTAATTTTGCTCTGGCAAGAAAATTTATGTTGACCCTTTAAATGCTGAGAGACTTAGAATATTCTGATTTATTGTTGTTGTTGATCTTCACACAAAGGAGGGGGCTTAAGCTATTTCCATGTATCTAGTCTAGAAATGATGGACATTTCTTTTCTTCTTCTCCTCCTTCTCCTTCTTCTCCTTCTCCTCCTTCTCCTTGTCCTTCTCCTTCTTCTTTTTTTTTCTAGTAATTGTTTATTATCTTCCCAGCATGGACTTCAGTATTTTTTTCAGTTGTATTTTTATAACTCCCCAGTCCAATCTGAAAGTAATCTTGTCTGATACATTTCCATATGAATTCATGGCCTGCTATCTGACAGTACACCACAGTTACCTTGCTTGACTGTAACTTTATTAACTAATGAAGAAAGAATTTTATCAAGTGGTTCAGGTGGTTAGAGTGCATACCTAGCAAGCATTAAGTCCAGAGGTGAAGCTCTAATACTGCAAAAACAAACCAACAAACAAAACCACAACAATTTATTAACATAACACTTTTTAAGCATGCTAACATAACATGAGTCTTTCCAACTTTTTAAACATTTTAACTCTTAAGATAACTTATGTTTGGCATTGTGTTACATTTGAATAGAAAACAGAAATGTTCCTTTCTTTATATGGTCATAGTTTTAGAAGTAAAGTGGCACAACTGGGTACAAATAAGTTGACTTTCCATGAAACAAACTAGACAAAACACAACAACTATTAAGATTGCTAAAATTTTGTTCCATCAATCCTTCCTATCTTTTTTATTTAATTATCTATTTTACTTATTTTTCCTTTTCTGAGACAGGGTCTTGATATGTAGACAAGGCTGTCCTAGAACTTATGATCCTCCTGCCTCATCCTCCCAAGTGCTGGATTATAGGTAAGCACTATTACACCCAATTTCTCCTATCTTTAAATATGTAAGTATATACAATGAATGTATCTGAGTTAAAATACTTCCAATATAAGAACAGAGATGCTATGAACTGGGCACTCTGACAATATAAGAGCTTGGGGTAGAGAAGTATAAGGTAAGCAGAGGACATCGAACAGTGTTGGTCATCCGCACATACTATTAAGGCCTTGCTGGGTTCAGAGATTGACCTGGGCTTTCAGGGTCATTTTTACTTCCTTGTGTTTTAGTCTTGTGTTCTTCATTTGCTGTCACACTATGTTTAATCATTTTTATTAGTACATAATATATAGGATATACAGGGCATTTCATTATGACATTTCCCTTTACACATATATTGCATCCCATTTTGGTTCATCCCAACCATATTTCTTCCTCCTCTATTCCCCTTCTTAAAATGATTTCATCAGTTTTCAATATTCCATATTCATACATACATAAAAAGTATGTTTCTGACATCTTTTAAGTCTAAAAATAATCCATGAATCAAGGTATGATTTAAGTGACACTTCATTATGCTCATGTGCAAGGGAAGAGGAAGGTGTCCTGGTAGAGCAAACACAGATTTGTTTTTCTAATTTCTGTCCTAGTTATGATAACTCAGTGAACACTAGAAGAATGATGAAGACACCTTGTTTATATGTAAGTACATGGAAAACTGAACTTATGATGGTGGAGGATATCTGATCTTAAGTATCCTGATAGGCAAGTAGGCGATAAGCTCTGTCTACAAGAGATACCAAAAAACTCTAAAAGTAAGTTGCTCCCCACCCCCAAATATTCAAAAACTGTAAATGTAAAAACACTAAGACACTAAATGTCTATTTGCCTCACTGGAATCACATACCCAAGGGTATGCACCCTCTGTAATGAAAAAGACCCATCAAAAAAATTTCCCTCTACTTGGGGTGATGGTGGGTTATCTTCATCTGGGATGGCATATGTTAAAGGCTAAATATGCCCAAGGCTTCCCTCCATCGAGCTTGGAAATGTCAGGTTTTAATGTTACATTTGTCATTGAGATCTTCAGAAATGTGAATTAAATCAATAGGACACACATATTTCCTAATGTTTTTGCATGCATTATTTTAAGCTATAATTGCAAACTAATATTAATGTAAGAGACCAAATTTTATTGTATGCTTACTGACAAATAATGTGACACTAAAACTTCAGCAGTAGAGAAAATGAAATTTTCAAATTACAAATGGACATTTGATGATTTGTATACTCCTGTATTTTCACCTGTTTGTCATGTATGTGGTGGAAACATGTATATCTTCCTCACATTTTAATTGAGTTTGACTTACTGTGTCTCTTGCATGCAAACAATGTGAATTTATTTCTCTCAGGGATAGAGGAATAAACAGACATTCAGGTAGGATTCATTGTATCCATCACTTTGATATCGACTGTGGAATTCTTACAGGTTTCCTCTCAAATTAGTAAGAAGTGTCTTACAAGGTGGTGTACGTGATTCCTGAAGTGATACAAAGACTTCATGAGTTTTCATATGCATAGATATGAAGAGACAAATAGCAAATGTGTTTTCCAAGAAGTAGTCCTCAGTGACAGGTCAAGGTGTACAGTGAGTCTCAGTGTTCATCAAGAGTAAAGATTCTCCTATGTAAGTGCTCATATAATCCTAAATCACAGCACAGCACAAGGTATCTTACCTTCAGCTACAATTAAGGTATGATGGTGTTCCTAATCCTTCTTTTCTTTTGGTGCAGGTATTTTGATAAGAAACCAGGGAGCCCTCAATAATTTTAATGAATATGGCTTTATAGTTTTAATATGGTAGAGAATTTATATTTAACTTTGGGATTCAGAAGGATTCATAATATCCTGGTTTATGTCATTTTTGTTGACAAGCCAACACAGGAGGAAAATAAAGAAGTTTTCTTAGTTCCAATCTACATTTGGAACCTTGATCCTAATGTTCTGCAAACTCTGAAGCAATCCCTGAATCTAGGTAGAGCTTACATGGTGCATAAAAATGGTTGAGGTCAAGGGAAGGGGGGCACATGTTCTGGTAGAGGAAGCTGTTTCCTGAAATTTGAATTGTATATTTTCTTTATACTATTCCCTTTACAAGGGCACAACAACTATTACAGGATTACTGTTGGAGCATTGGTAATTGCTAAGACTTGACAATTGCCCTTGTGTCAGTGAAAACTCTCTAATCTTAAATGTACAGGTAGGTAAAGAAGTTGTCCCTCACATGGTGTTGCCATATTTTTCACGGTTTTTTTAAAGGTATCTGTAAGTACAGAAGTTCAAGATAATGGCACAGTAAATCTTTAAGAATTCTTATTCTTAGATGCATACCTTAAGAATATTTTGGGCAATTAATTTGCCCATTCTTACACATGAGGTGGTAAAAGAAAAAAAAAATCCTTGTATGTCCAAAATAGCACTACTAGGCCTTGTATAATTGCATTTTTGTTAACAAGCAATGTATGTTTTACACTGACTACTTCTAGAATCATGAATATTCATCTAGGTCCTTTGTATAGTTTCTATCATGGAGATAGAGGTTGGGGAAATATTAGCAGGTATACTCTCAGTAGAAGGTAGGGTGTCTTATGAGTATTTTCCTTTAATATCTGAAAGTTTCCAAGTAGCATACCTGGATTCTGTAATGACACAATGACCTTGGGAATCATGTGTGGCACAAAAATTTTCTCTGATGTCCTTGTCTCAGAGAGGTCAAGATATCGCAGATGAAAACACCATTAAGTGGAGAGTACAGGTATCCAGGTTAGTGGTACTATTGGTCAAAATTTTACCATAAGATGTCTGGCCTTCTTATGCATAGATAAGTATGAGGTTGTCTTTAATCCTTCTTGTCACTAACAAGTGCTCAGGTAAGAAGTGACTGATGCCTCATTTAACTTCTGGCTTTTCAGCATGAGTTCCTTTACCCTGCCTTGACAAAGATAGGCTCTTCTAAAACAACTTATAAAACCTCCATAGCATTAAAACACTGCAAATCCTCTCACGTTCAATATTCAGGTAAATGAGGAGGCTCTGACTAACCTGGTATCACTATGGTTTTTTTAGGTTGCCTGTTACAGTCTTAGCTAGTGTGCAGGTATGAGATAAAGCCATGTTCAATCATTAGATACCTTCTTAATTTCAGATATATTTAATAAATCATTATGAGGTATTTGTATTTCCTTTTTTTTTTATCATATATGCCTTCATCTCCCAGTAGCTCCCTTACATTACTAGGAAGCATTACATATTATTATATGGTTGCTGAGAAAAAATGTGAATTTAGTGCCCACACAGATAGAGGCATAAAGGTTCCAATTTTGATTGTGTCTATCCCTAGGACGGGGAGAATGGAATTTTTATAGGTTTCCTCCCAAACACAGTAAGAGTATTTTTAGCAGACTGTGTTTGTGGCTCTGCAAGCATGGAGAGTGTACAAATGAATCATGAATTAGTACAATGTGACTGGGAATTTTTGAAAACGTGTGTTGAATGATACATGCAACAATTTGGTTTTGCAAGGTATCTTTTGCAGAGGTATGTATACGATCCAAATTTACCCACCAAAATTGTCAAGTGTAAAATGTCTCCTAAATAGTTAAACATTGATATGAGGCTCAATCAAAGTTCAGGACATCTTACCTCCATCAGCAAATGTGAGGAGTGAGGATATTCCTAAACCCTGCTTTTGCTTTGCATGCTTTGAAAAGAATCCTTAGCAAATTAGCAATTCTAATAAATATTCATTTTTAGTTTTTCTCTGGCCAGCAAATTTATGTTGAATCTTATAATGCTGAGAGTGTTATGGTATCCAGGTTCATTGTCATTGTTATTGACCTACATACAAGAGGTAGCTGAAAATATATTCCATTATTCTGGTGTACAAATGATGGATGTTACTGAAATCCCATTAACTCTGAAATAATCCATGAATCTGGTAATAATGATCATGAGCAAAGTAGGGGGAATGTGTCCTGGAAGAGAAAACTGTACCCTGAAACAGTTTTGCATTTTTTTCCACTCCAGTCATGAGAACACAGCAAACTTTAGAAGACTGTTGAAACAGCCATGGTTGTTAGTACATAAGGGACAAACCATACATATGAGGACAGATGCAATCTGATAGGTGAGGTGGTTATGGCTCACATTGTGTTTTCATGCACTTTCTGCATGGAGGCCAAGCAGCTTTTGAAGTAATGCTCATGAAAAGTCAGCCTTCATAAGCAACACATTTTTCATCCAAAATCCCTGTTAACACATGTCTTACTCCTAGGCTTCGACATTTAAATCTCATTGCAGAATCCTCCCCTAAGAATCATTTTTGTTCTCACAGTTATTGGCAGAAAGAAGTTAAATATTAACAGCATCTTTATCCTCTCCTCCTTCTCTTTATATTCTTACAATCACTTACCTAATACCAAGACTTCAAGTCTGTCAAAATTCTAGACACTAATGTTTTTCCTCATTTTACTATACACGAGGAGTCACAAGTTTACTTTTAATTACACTGTAGAATTTACTAATTTTTAAAGTAATGCTATTGTCTGAGAAGTTTCTTTTGTTAGGGACTTCAGATAAAATGTTTCCTTAGATTTTCTTGGCTAGGGAAACACTTTTAAATGTAGCCCTTTGTATTATGAACTATACTTGCACTGCTAGCAAGTAAAGTCACCAGCTCTTACTACACTCTCTGCCTTCTTCTTTCTTGATTGTACTGAAAATTTTATACACTTAGAGGTAATTACAAAGTTTCATTACATTACCATTCTTTATCTCTTAAACTCATACAAAACCAAATATATAAATATTCTTTGCAAAATCTAAACGGTGTTTAATGAGCACACAGGATCCTGGGGTTGGAGCCATTTCCCTGGCCCTTTTATGATGAGATGACCAAAATTGTCTACAAAGGTGGAAGAGACTTAGAATTATAAACCATAACTTTAATCAGACACCTCTTTTTGTGTAAATATGATTAAAACATTTCAAATGCTCTCCACTTATATTTTACTTAACAAATATTCAGATATAAATCCTCACTATCTATGAATTAACCTTTCAAAGGTTATACATTTACTTAGTCCTGTTCAACAAAGGCAAGACAGCCTGCTACCTACCAATAGTTTCAACAAAACCAAATACTTGATATCTTTTATCTGGAAGAGATACAATGTTAATTCTGAATCCAAAGACCAAATTCCTCAATTAATTCTAAATGTTTATCTAATTAAGGATGTTGCTATAACCCAAGGCAGACTATTATTAATGACTAAATACCCTCTAAAAATGAATTCTTAATAATGTTTTAGTATCCAAAGTGGCAACTTATCATACATTTCTAACCCTGCTGTCTGTTTCCCATCTTAGCTCCCTCTGTTTTTCCTACATGCCTTTTGCTAGACTTCTGATTAAATAGGAATTCCAAATGACTTCTAAATAGGCCTGTAGTGTCACACATCTGGAAAGAAGGAATGCTTCCTCATAAGACTGTAGACAGTTTGCTACCTTACTCTAAAATATGAAGGACCTGCCCTTGTCCATGCACAGTGATGGGCTGGTGCATGACTCTAATAGCAGTTTACCTCAATACCAGGCAGGAAGCCCTGAATTCAAACCTCAGCACCTCCAAAACCAAACCAACCAAACAAATAGCAACAACAACACAATAGTCCTGGGCACCTAATTAAAAAGGAATTCTAATATAAAGTCTTCTATATCTTTTCTTTTTTCCTTCTTCCTTTTCTACCAACCAAAAAATAGCAAAAGTAAACAAGGTTTGAGAACCCATTAGTATTTCTCAAATTTCTCCATTAATATATACTAAGAAATTAAAATATAAAATTTTAAAAATAAATCTGTTACAGTACAAATGATCTTAGTATGAATAAAAAATAAAAATAACCGGCCTAAGAATAAAAACCTAATATTTAATGTTTTCACTTATGCCTGCTTTATAAAACATAAAAATAATCTAAATGCAAATGTACCTATTTCCGACATTATAGTAAAACCTTAAAATCAAAAAGTTATTTTAAATTCATTAATCATAAACTTACACAGTTTTTTGGTGTGACTGTGGTTTGAATTCAGGAGTTTGCTCATGCAAAACAGGTGCTGTACCTCTTTAGTCAAACTTCCAGCCCTCAGCATCTACATTCTAATATCCAATAAAAGTTTATTTTGAGGGTCCTTAAAAATCCTGACCCAGTGGTACACAATTTTAATCCCAACTATATTGAGATAAGATAATTGTGAATTTAAAGCTAATCCAGGCAGATTCAGATGGACCCTAACTAAAAACCAAATAAAACAAAAAAGGGATTGGTGACATAGTGGTACCTGCTGAGTACCATGAGTAGAGTGCTGGTCTACATGCAAAAAGCCCTGAGTTCAATATTGGGTACCACAAAAAAGCCCTCAAAAGACCACTTCCTCCACAGTACTACTACTACAATTTCAACCAGCCTCACTACTCAAAGGTCTCTGACAACTTCATCTAATCACTGACAACTTCGTCTAATTCTGGCCATAGGACTCTTCCCCTCTAATTTCCAAATCTTCCAGAATTTCACGTGTAGCTTTATCAAACTCAGTTTCATTACCCTTCCTTAATAAAGTTATTCCCTTCCTACAGAACAGTTTCATACTGTCTAAAACATAATAAAATATTTCCCTTATCAAATAATATTAATAAAAATGCAATTGTATGTTACTTCTGCTATAACAGATCATTCTCAGTATAAAACCAGGCTCAATTCAAAGACACTAAAAATTATGAGTAAATTCAAAGCGGTAACAACTACTTTTAATCTAACCTACACAGATAACAAATCACATGTTCAGTTGACTATACTTCTAAAAAAGAAATACAAAATTTTGAAAATGACTCAGGTCAATGCTAACAATACTCAGGTAAAAAAGCCAGAAAAACCAGTAAAAGAGAGTTATGGATCACAAGCCTGACCCAAATTAAAACTATCAATTTAAATGTACTATTTTCAATTTATAAAGTTACATACCCACCTGTCTAATTAAAAACAGAAAATAATCAATACATAAAACCACTAACTATGAAAACTTTTTTTTTACATTTTAAAAAATAGAAATCTTACTCTGATCCTAGGCCAACTGGAAATGACTTTAAATTATATACTAACATCAAACACAACTGTCAAAGGAAGGACAAACAGTATGAAAAACCTTCTTTATAAGTGGTTCATTACCAAATATTGATCGAAAAGTGGCAATGAGGACTGAGTCTTGAATTCAAAATTAGTAATTTAACCCTTTGCATTTTGATCAAAACATACTTTTGAAAAAAATTAAAATTTAAAACCAGAAAATTACAAGAAAAAGAAGAACCAATACTGCAAATAAATAGTTATAATTCTAAATATAGATAAGAAATAACTTCCTGCAAATCTGGTTATGTACACCAAGAAAAATGAAAGAAGTCCATTAACTCCTACCTTCTACAAAAAATGAATTTGAAGTGGGTCAAAGAGCTTAATGTAAGTTACAAAAGGTTGAAACTACTTCAGGGCTTCTTTTTTTTGTTTTTTTTTTGCCAGTAGCAGGGTTTGAATTTAGGTCAGCACTCTAACACTTGAGCCACTCCACCAGTCCTGAGACTACAATAGGAAAACACTGGAAGATACAAGTATAGGAAATTATTTTCTGAGCAGCACTCCAATTTCCTGGGAAATAAGAATAAGAATTGACAAAGTAGATTTCATCAAATGAAAAAGTTTCTGCACATCAAAAGAAACATTTACCAGAGTCAAGAGACAATCCATTTTAACACAACCAGCTATTAAAGTAGGAGGAAATCTTTCATAGCTCTTCAATGGACAAAAGGTTAATATTTAGAAAATGCAACATTTAAAAAAATTGATCACCAAAAGAACAAAGAATATTATAAATAAATGGGCGAATGAATTGAACAGGAAATTCTCTGAAGTTCTAATGGTTAATAAATAAATGAAAACCTTTTTCAGCATTCTCAGTCATAAAGTAAATACATATTACTACCAAACTGTGACTCCATCCCACTCCATTCAGAATGGTAATCATCTGCTTTGAGGAATTTTGGGGAAAAGAACCCTCTTCTACTGTTTTTGAGAATATAAACAAGTGCTACAAATATGAAAATCAGTATGGAGGCTCATCAGAAAGCAAACAAATAACTGAAAACAGCCCTACCAAATAACCCTGCTATACCACTCTTGGGCATAGATTCAAAAAGTATAAATAGTACCCAAGAACAACGCCTGCACACACATGTTATGGCAGCAATATTTACAATACCAAGGAATCAGGCTTTGTTCAACAGCAAATGAGTGGATAAAGTAAATGTCGGATGTATATACAATGGAATATGATTCACCTATAATGACAAATGGAATTAAGTTATTTGAAGGTAAAATGGATGGAATTGGGGATTATCATGTTGAGTGAAGTAAGCTAAGCTCAAAAAACAAAATATGGCATGTTTTTCATCATGTGGAATCTAAGACCATGGTGATGATGATAATAATAATGGAATATGAGTTAAAAGGTAAACTGTGTGAAGGAATCAGTGGGAGGGTGGAGGGGAAAGGAGACAACATTGGTGGGTGAAGAGCCTTGAAGTAGTTTACACATAAAGGTAAAGGTAGCACATTGAAACCAACCAAATATTGTTTGATAAAGGGAGGAAGGAGAGAGGGAGTTTGAGTGTATATAATACAGAGGGTAAACTTGCTGAAAGTATACTACATGCAACTATGAAATTGCCAAATTGAAATCCACTTGTACTATTCATGTATGCTAATAAAAATCCACAATTTGAACTCAACTGATTAGGAAAATAAAAATTTCAGTCAAAAAATTACTCCTTATCATAGTTTAAATCCCCACTCCAAAAGACCCCAAAAAATTGGGCACTGGTGTCTGACACCTATAATCCTAGCAACTCAGGAGGCAGAGATCAGGGGGATCACAGTTTGAATCCAGCCTTGGGCAAATAACTCATGAGACCCTATCTTGAAAAACCCTATCACACACACAAAAAAAGAAATGGCTGGCAGTGTGGCTCAAGGTGAAGGCCCTGTGTTCAAGCCCCAGTATGGAAAAAAAAAAAAAAAGAAGACCCAAAAAACTCCAATAAAAAGTTAACTAATATCCCCCATACCATTATAAATATAAAAAAGCTGGGACCCTGAGGGTTTAATTATACCAACGAATCATAAAAACTGAGGGTATACTCCCTGTGCTGTTAAATCACACACCAAAAAAATGTCCCTCCCTCTGGGGATATAGTGGGTTATCAACTTCTGAGTTGGCACATCTTAAAAGCTTAACATGTCTACCCTCAAAAAGACATCTTTAAATAGCATACTAAAAAATCAGGTTTTTCTCAATGTAGTAAAAATCACAATAAACTTATGTATTAGTGTTTAATAGCCTGCCTTATCTAAATTCCTAGGCCACTTTCTGCAAAGACAGTACATCAACAAAACTTCAAAGATAAAAGATTCATTACTTACTTACATGGAAGTATTAAAATGATAACTTCTCACAAAAGGCCAATTCATTATTATATACAAATATTTTGACTACATCAGATGCCATAGCCAATCTAAATATTAACCATCTTATGTCATTCCTCAGAGTCTAATAAGCCCCCAAAGTATGTTCCCAAGTGCACCACATAAAGGAAAAAAATCTTCAGCAGTACCATAACAAAATAAATAGATGGAAAAAAATCCTCAGGTCTAAAACACCAAAACATCCTACAGAACAAAAACAACTGAGCCTATTGTCACTAAAAAAGATCCTCTCATTCCCCAATACCTTATTATGCCCAACTCTAAATCACAACCACAAACTTTACTAAGTTTAAGAAATCTAGATTGTTGATGCCTTTCCAATCCCCTTTTATCTCATCTCACCTATTCTCCCAATTAACAAATAAAAAGTTATACAAAATTTAAAAGAAAAAATCTATAGCATCTATTTACCCCATTGTTCCTAATTCCTATAATATTTTTACTCAAATACTTAGAGATAGTTGTGGGTTAGTATTGTAACTTGAAAAAATATATTCTTCTATATTCCTTCAAATCCAAAATCTCAACCTTTGGTTATTTTAAATAAACCTATCCATATACTTAAAAAACATACCATTAAACTTAAACTGTTTTGCTCAAGGGTATAACAAACAGTTCACATTGATTTGTATATACTGTGATTAAAAACCACAAAATATAACTCTTAGCCAAACCCCAATTCGATATGGAGGAAATTTGCAAATATATAGCCAACCCAAATTAAAGTTGCAATAATTAATCATATATGAACAGACCCAACTAATCAAGAAATAGGTGCTGGTGGCTCACATCTGTAATCCTAGTTATTCACAAGGTAGAGATCAGGAGACCAGGAAAGCCAGCCCAGGCAAATAATTCTGTGAAACTCTATCTTGAAAATCCCTTCACAAAAATAGGGCTGGTGGAGTGGCTCAAGGTGAAGGCCCTGAGTTCAAGCCCCAGTACCACAAAAAAATAAAAATGAATAAGCAATAAAACTTTACAAAAAATGCCTTTTAAAAGCATAATCCAACATCCTGAACACAAAAAATCATTCAGAACCACAATATATATTGACCATGATCAAAGCATACTCACTTTCTTAATAAAAATTTTAAAGTATCTATAATTACTTATGATAAAAATCAACAACCAAAAAGTTACACAATATTATCAACTTTAAAATGATTATTACATTTAGTTAATTCATAATATAGTCCAATTAATTCAGAAGATCACTTCATATTATACAATGCAAAAAAAAATTCCACTAAGTGAATGGATTAAATCATTCCCACCGATAATTTTAATACTTAAAAGTACAAACTGGTATGCCGTCAGCTAATTACCAAAACAAAAAAACAAAAAAATGCTTCAAAAACCTCACTGAAAAACTAATAACAAAACATGATAGTTATGTGACAACAAACTGTGTCCTTGTTTAACCCCAGGGAAGATAGGAGAATATGATATCTCACTTCTCTAGACACAAGAACAATAGATACCTTACAAAACCTGTTAACTTAACATTGTTAATTCATAAATAAATGAGGTCTATTTTTTTGTTATGATTAATTTGACTCTAGTTTCATCCCTTCATATAACATTACAAAATGTAACATATAAAATCCCTCCTTAACTTCATTCAAAATTCCTTCCATTACACAGTCCAAGACATGTATCTATTAAATTAAAAAGTAGAAATAGCAACACCAAACATTCTTCAAAATAAAGTATCCTTAACCTTCCTGCTGCTGCCCAGATAGGCAGTAATGTCCTCAGAAAGCTTGCATACTGCATCTATATTCCAAATATGTCAATGTCTCCTCAATCCTGCATGATCTCCAACCAGACCAATGCTATGGCTAATTGTCTACCTTGCATTAATGATCTTCTAAGCTCATGGTTTTCAGGGGAGTCCAGGTTAAAAAATTGTAATTATTACTGTAATGTTCATATACCTACAACTCTGCACTTTTTATGTTGTTGTTTTTAATGGTATGTTGTCCTCTCTAATATATCACATAACTTTCTTTCCCAAAAAACCTCACACATTAATCCTGGAATTACCTTATTCTGACAGTCCAGAACTAACTTTCCCATATCAGCCCTCCACCAAATAGGATTATTATCGTCAATACCTCTTTAGGAAAGACATGCCCCTTTTCAACTGAAAGGAGCCATTTAAGTCAGATCATTCACTTTCCTAAAATCCTTAAGAACTATGGGACCTAAGTAATTTGGGAAAAAATAAGGGTTGAAAAAACAGGTAGAGGTAACATTGAGCCAATGCAGGCCAGAATGAGAAGGTTGGAGTGCAAAATTGTCCTAAAGAAGCTTTAAAGAATGTATTTGATGCCTTCTTTCCAGTACATGTCCCATTAAGTTACCAACAAATTTATTCTAAAATTCCTCTGACCTTGCCTCCTTGGGTATCAAGCACATAGAATGAACTGGTCCATCAATCCTTTGGAGCAAGAATGGGTCCATAAAAGGTATAGAATAAAGGCAGCTATGTAACAAGAGCCTTTGAATGGTGAGAGCTCCTCAGAAAAAATGCCTTTATGCTTAGATAATATCAAATAATATCAAATAATAACATGTGTTAAAGCTACCAGGGACATAATACAAAAAAACACAACTCCGAACAAATGTTGAAGCTAAACACCTTTACCTACATTACTGCATGTAAAGAACCTTTGACTTAACACCCCAATCCACTCTACTTGGTGTGCTTTTCCCTATTTCCTTATGCCTCACTACTTTCCTTTCTTACCTAGTAGAATTTTTCAAACACTTCTACCTTATAAATACTCTTAAAATTATTTTTTTCTGACATGTTGAAGGATAACAAAGCACATGGGCAATAAGTTCAGACTTTTCCCTTTGACAACTTTCCCAAACCCACTCCACTGCCAATACTACACTGCAGCTCATCTGATAGTCAGTATCCAGGCAAGTGAGAGTGGTGAATAAACTGGTATTGACAATTTTTTCTCTTACTGACTTGGCTGGTTTGGAGATATGAGATACCACATTGTCATTAGGGGTCTTTATAAATTCAGAGATATGGAATAAATCATTCAGAAATGTGGTATTCAAATGATAATAGATGCTTAATGTTATGGGAGAGGGTCAAATTTTATTATAAATTTGGCTTGCTAACAGTGTGACAATAAAGCTAGTAGTAGTAGCCACATAAAGAGGAATCCATGTAATTTTCATTGTTTCCAATATGATGATTTTTTTTGCACTCTTATATTTCCCCGTATTTACCATATATGTGATGAAAAATGACTATTTTTCTCACATTTCTGTCAAAAGTTTGGTATTTTGTGTGTCCTTGAAGACAAATATGTATTTACTTCTTGCAGGGATAGAGGCATAAGCAGACGTCAAGGTATATCCTTGTGTCCATTTCTGTGTCATTGACTGTGGAATACTCTCAGGTAATGTCTCCAGATAGTAAGAGTTTCCATACAAGGTGATGTATATGGACCTCTGTAAGTATCCAGATAGCAAAGATGATTATGAAAGAGACTCAAAGGTTGTAGGAATTTTCACATGCGTGGATTGATGAGACAAGTGACAAATGCATTTTCCAGGATGTGTTTTCCAGAGATGGGTCAAGAGGTACAGTGACTCTCAGTGATCTTCAAGAGTAAAATCTCCTCTACATTGGTAAGTGTTTATATGATCCTAAATCACAGCACAGTATGCCTTACATTCATCTACAAATTAAGGGATGAGGGAGTTCCTAAGGCCTCTTTTCATTTGATCCATGTGCTAAGATAATAAGAGCTTGGTTCCAGTAGCTCACACCTGTAATAGTGGTTGTGGGCAACAGAATGGGGGGAATGTGTCCTAATAGATAAAATTGTATCCAAAGCACAACTGTGCATGTTTTCTCACAGGCTCTCAGAAAAACAATAGAGCATTTACAGAAAGATTATTTATTGAGCATTGCTTATAGCCAGGTAGGAGATCAAAAGGACCAAGTACAGAGCAGTCCAGCTGATAGTAAATATCTATGAGGTGGAGCAGGGTGTGTGTGTCTGGTTATTGCATGTTTTTTTCAGGAATCTTATATAGGACTTGCCTAGTATATAGGGGTAAGGAGGTGCCACATTCATTCATGTGAAGCCTCCTTATTTTCAGATATACATTTGATGAATGTTTTTTCAGTATTATATTTCCCCCTATTTTAGTCTCTAGGTGGGAAAAAACATGAATATATGCCTCATATTCCTAATCAAAAGGAAGGTTTTATTGTGTCCTCACAGATAGATACTGTGTATTTAATGCTCCCAGTTACGGAGGCATAAGAAAGGATCCACATAATGTTCATAATGTCCATCCCTGCATTCATGACAAAGGAATACCTTTAGACTTTTTTTTTTGTAAAGCAATAGGTCTCTTAAAAGTCTCTGTCCATAGAGACTGGAATTACCCATCATCTGGAATTACCCAGATGATGTCACTGGATACTAAAATTAAATTTTGATCTAGGATATTACCAAGAATACAGATAGCATGAAGTATTTACCAGTTTGTTTGCAATGATGTCTCTTACAGACAAAGTACAAGCATGACACGTATTCAGGTACATACTGGCTACGGACCTATGTGACATCACAAAACTTCTGCCCATCCAAAACACAGGTAAGTGATGACTGTAACCCTAAACCTTCCTTTCATGTGTTTGTTTTTGTCTTACCTTATATCAAAACTGACAGTGTCATTACTAATTGTAGTGACTGAGGATTAAATATTTTAAGTGCATTAAAAAATTTTTTGAATCCATGAAATTTTAGGGAACGATTATATAATTCTTCCTTGTTATTGCAGTGGTTCTGTCAGCCCAGAAAGAAGCAGAGATTTCTTTTTGCAGATATCCAGAGAAGAAACAATGGCCCTTTGTGCTGATGCCATATATCTGAAATTACTCCAAGTATGCAGGTTAGAACTCAAGAATCTCTCAGCAATGAATTTGTGAATATCATAATTCAGGTGTCCTTGAAGGGGACACTCAAATACTCAGAAATGATTGTTGGCACAATATGGCAGATGTCAAGGGGGGTTATAAAATGGTAACAGCACAGCGCAAATCATCTCAACTTCACTATGCAGGGAGGTGAGAAGGTGACACTAACCTGGTGTCACCATGATTTTTTGCATGTTGCCTGTTCCCATCTTGGCTGGTCTACAGGTATGAGATGAAGTCACATTTAGTCAGTCATTAGACACCTTCCTCTTTTCAAATACAGTTAATGAATCATTAGAAACCCTTCTATTTCCCCAAACTTTTTACCATACATGCCTTTATCATTGAATAGCTCCCTATTATTTCTAAACTGTTGTGTTTGCTGAAAGAAAATGTGAATTTTTATACTAATACAGGTAGAGGAATAAGGCTTTTGATTGTGTACATCTCTAGGATGCTTCCAATGGAATTTTACAGGTATCTTCTGAAGAGAGTAGGAATATTTTTATAAGGCTGTGTGGTTGGACCTCTGCAATTATGCAGAGTATAAATGGATTGTGAATTGATACAGGACATGGAAATTTTCAAACATGTATGTTGAATGACACATAATAATTTTATTTAGCATAATGTCTTTCTCAGAGTCAAATAAATGCTCCAACTTTACTCACAGTGATTGCCAAGAAAATTGTCTACTAAATAGTTAACTAGCAGGAGCCAAAGTCACAGTACAAGAAGACTTCTTATCCTTCATTTACTAAACTAGGAATGTTGGTGTTCCCGATGTCTCTTTTAACATGGTATTGATGCAAGTGCTTTGGTAGGAATCTTTGTAGCCCTAGCAATTCTAATCCATATGTGTTTTTAATTTTCTTCTTACCAGCAAATTTATGTTGAGCCTTTGACACTTCACAGTAGACATTAGCAAGAGAAGAAGAAGGTGTCCTGGTATAGAAATATGTACCCTGAAGCTCAGTTTTTATGTTTTTTTTCTGTTCCCTCATGCAAAGGCAGTGATTTTTATAGGATTTTTGAGGAATCCTTGATTATAAAATTAAGTACATAGAAAAATGCACGTATGACAGAGAAGGCAATCTGATTTTAAATGTCCTCATAAGTGAGAAGGCAGTGCCTTATGTGGTGTTGACATGTTCATGGAGGCCAAAGTGGCCATGTGGCTCTTGGTGTAATGCTCATGACAGGTCAGCCTACATAAGCAGTACACTTCTGATTCAAAATCCCTTTTTGGCACATACCTCATGCCTAGGCTCAAGGAAAACTCCCATCTGTTCTGAAATAAGTACATAAAATTTTGTTCTCTTCATACCAGGCCTACCCAGTTGCCCACAGAACAAATATAATCTGAAACATCTGACACAAGACCTTACACATTTCTGAAAAAAACTAAGACCTCAAAGAGCAAGAATACTGAACCACAGACATTTAACTTCCATGAAGAAAACTTACTCTTAGTATTCCTTTACCTCTCTCCATTATTGGCAGTCAGAAGGTAAAAAATTAAGAGTTATTTAGCTCCACCTCATTCCTTCTATATTCTTGCAATCACTGCAGCTTACAAGCCCCTAAGTCTGTCAAAACTCTGGCCACTAGTCTTTTGTCATTTTACCTTTGCACAAGTTTACTTTCATTTTCTTTTTTAGATCTTACTATTTAGAAAAAATTATGAATTGCCCAACCAGGTTTTTTATTAGGTACTTTAGGTCATAATTTATCTTACATTTGCTTAACTTAGGAAAAGCTTTTAAACACATGCCCTTTGTATTATAAACAACACTTACAATGCTAACATGTAAAGTCATTGGCATTTAGTATATTCTCTCTACCTTTTGCTTTCCTCCCTCTATAAGATAGTTCTGCTCTTTGAGGTAATATTAAAGATTTTTGTATATTATCTAACCTTACCTAAAATGTAATATACTGTAGCTCTAAAACTCATGTGAAACTAAAAAATTATTAAAATTCTTTGCACAATCTAAAAAAGAATTGCCAAACACACAGAATTCCATGGATTGAAAGCCATTTCCCTGGCAAGCCTCTAATGATATGACCAAGATTGGTTACAAAGGAGAGCTGTATGTCACAACAATGTATCATCTTTTTAAAATAAATATGATAAATAAGTCACAAAGCAATCTTCTTTCAAATTATACTTAACAGTTGTCAGATAGTCTGAAAACAGCCTCATCCCATAAAAATTAACCTTTCAAAGGTTATATATTGCTTTCAGTCTTCCCCACAATAGCCCATATAGCTGCCGACTGATGATTTCAACAAAAAACAAGTTCTTGCCATCATAAAAAGCAGACACTGCTGTCTCTTTCCTTTATATGGAGAAGATGAAATGCCAGCTCTGTAGACAAATACCAGCTTCTCGAAATTAACTCTAAAAAAGTTTATTTAATTAACGTATTAAGGAAGACTCTTATTAGAGACCAAACAGCCCTAAAAATGAATTCTTAAAAAATCTGTTATAATGTCCAAAATGGCTACTTTTCTTTAATTTCCAAGCCTGCTCCTTATTTACCATCATTGCCCACACTGTCTCATCATGCATTTTTGTTAGACTCCTATTAAATAGCAATTTTAAATGGCCTCAAAAAAAGGCCGGGGACATCATACATCTGCATGGATGGGATGCCCCTCACCATCGCAACCAGACTGAAACCAGTTTACTGAGGTCACTCTGAAATGTTATGGACCTGCCTTTATTAAAACACAATGGTTGGCTAGGGGTGTGGCTCAAGCAGTAGAGTGCCTGCCTAGCAAGAAGACCCCCTGAGTTTAAAACCCAGTAGACCCATAAAGGTGTTCTAATAAAAAGTCTTCTGTTTCTTTTCTCTTCTTCCTGCTTCCCTTTCCACCCAATGCAAACAACAAAAGTAAACAAAATGTGTGAACCTATTAATATTCCTCAATATTCTCTGTTAAACTATATATTAAGAAATTTAAATATAAAAATTTGTACAAAAGATATCTTCTGTTATAATAACAATGCCCCACTTATGATTTAAAAAATAAAAGTATCTGGCCTATAAATACAAACCTAAAAATTAATACTCTTTTCATTTATACCTACTTTGTTTAAAAAGTGATGTAAATGTACATATCCACTCATTTGGACAATATACCAAAACCCTAAAATTAAAATTCATTATGTCCCGACATCCACATTTTAAAATCCAGTAAAAAGTTGGTTGTTTGAAGAACCCTTAAATTGCCCGGCCTGGTGGTACATAGATATAATTCCAAGTAGGTGGAGACCAGAGAATTGTGAATTTGAGTCCAAATCAGACAAACTTAGAGAGACTCTAACTCAGAAACAAAATATAAACCAGAATAGATGGGTGAAGTGGCTCAAGTGTTAGAGTGCTTACCTACATTTGAAATGCCTTGAATTCAAATCTGGTACCACATGCAAAAGCAAGCAAAAAAAACAAGCAAAAAACAGCCTGAAAAAATCTCCTTTATCACAGTACCAACCTAACACTATAAAACAGCCAAATAGCAGCAAAAAAAAATCCCTTAACACCAATTCCCCCCACTATTTTAACTACCCCCACTACTATAGGGTCTCCAACAACTTCATTCAATTCAAGTCATAGGACTCTTCCGCTTCTCAGATCATCCACAATCTCATGTAGAGCTTGTCAGTCTCAGTTTCATTACCTTCTTTAATGTACAAAATGATTCCCTACTAAAACAACCCACAATTTGGCTTCATACAGTCCAAACCAAATTAAACATGTCCCCTAAATAGTAACATGTGTAAATAAAAATGCAATTCTATGCTATTTTTGCTATAACAGATCAATCTCAGTATAAAGCCAGGCTCAAATAATACTCCAAAAACACTAAAAAATATAAGTAAATTCAAAGGTGTGACTATTACTTTTAATCTAACCTAGACAGCTTAATAAATGACATTTTCATTGACTGTACTCCTTAAAAAAAGCACAAAATTTGGACAATGTCTCAAGGCCAATGCTGATCATATTTAGATCCAAAAGCCAGAAAAAAACAGTAAAAGAGTTATGGATCCCAAGAATGACTCAAATTAAAATTATCAATTTAAAAGTAACAATTTCAACTTTAAAAGTTACATAATCATCTGTCCAAATAAAAACAGAAAACAATCAATATATAAGACAATTCTAAAGATTTTTTAAAAAATAAAAATCTTACTCTGATTCTAGGCCAACTGGCAAAAGCTTAAAAAATACATTAACATTGGACATAACTCAACAAAAGTACAAAAGCCTTTAAAAATATTCTTCAGTAGTTATTTAATACCAAATTATTGATCAAAAATTATAAAAAAAGGCAAGAAGGCCTGAAACTCAAATTCAAAGTTAATAATTTGCCAGTTGAGTTCGATCAACCAAAATATAATTTACAAAAAAAGCATGGTTAAAATAAGAAAATTACAAGAAAAAGAAACTAATATTAACAAATATATGGTCTCAATTTTAAATACAGACAAAAATAAACTCCCTCAAAACTGAGTATGTACACATAGAAGAATGAATCAAATCCATTAACTCCTATCTCTACAAAAATGAATTCAAAATGTGCCAAAGAAATTAATTTCAGTTTTAGAGGTTAAAACTACTTCAGGATCCTTCCTTTCCCCTCCCCCCACCCCCAGTAGTAGAAGTTGAATTCAGGGCCACAGGTTTGTTAGGCAGACACTTTAACACATGATTCACTTGACCAGTCCTGAAATTACGACAGGAAAGCATAGGGAAAACACTTGAAGATACAGGTATAGGCAATTAGTTTTTGAACAAGATTCCAATTGCCCAGGCAATGAGAACAAGAACTGGCAAAGTGGATGGATTGCATCAAATGAAAAAGCTTTTACTCATCAAGGGAAACAATTACTGGACTCAAGAGACAACCCACAGATTGGGAGAAAATCAGCAGCTACTCAAAAGTTAAAGGATTAATATTCAGAAGATATATGAACTCAAAAAATTAATTACCAAAAGAACAAACAATGTAATTAACAAATGCATGCATGAACAAACAGTTCTCAGAAAAATGAGTAATAATAGCTAATAAATATATGGAAAAATGTCAACAGTTTAGCCATAAAGAAGATGGATATAACTATAAAACTGTGATTCTATCTCACCCAGTCAGAATGATTATCATCAGGAGAACAAACAAAGGTGTATATTTGAGGACATGGTTAAAAAGGAAACCTTCAAACACTTTTATTGGAAATGTAAACAAGTGTCAGAGCTATGGAAATCACTATGAAGGTTCATCAATAACCAACCAACCAGCAAAAACACTAAAAATGGCTATATCACTCTTGGATGTAGATGAAAAGGAATATAAATCAACACAAAAGAAGGACACCTGCACACTCATATTTATCACAGCACTATTCACAATAGGCAAGCTCTGGAATTGGCCTAGATGCCCAAGAGCCAATGAATGGATGATGAAAATGTGGTATATTTACTCAATGGAATATTATTCATAAATAATGAGGAATGAAATTATGCTATTTCTAGGAAATTCAATGGAATTTGGGATTATCAGGTTGAGTGAGATAAGCTAAGCTCTAAAAGTCAAATCACATGTTTTTGCTTATATATACCATGTGGACTTCAGTGAGAATTGTGATAATAATAATATCAATACCACTAATAACAAGACATGAGTGTGAAAGAGAGACTGTTAGGGGGCATCAGTGAGAGAGTAGAGGGGATAAGGGAAAGGTACTGGTGGGTGAAGAGCCTTGAAATAGGATAGCAAAGTGGAACCCACCAAATAGTGTTTAGAAAAAGATGGGTAGGGGAGAGATAGGTTTAAGGGTATATAATAGAGGAGAAACCTTGTTTACAAAATACTGCAGGCAACCATGGAATTTCCACAATGAAATCCACTTGTACTAATAATGCAGACTGATTTTAAAAATCCACAATTTGAACTCATTATTAAAATAAAAATTTCAACAAAAAATTACCTTACAATGGTTAAATCCCATCTACAAAAAAAAAAAAAAAACCCTCAAAATTCCATAAACTAGCTGACCCACACCCCCTAATTGTTATAAATATAAAAAGCTGGCATAGTGATAGTATAAATTAACCAATGGGAAACCAAGGCTATACTGCCATGCAAAAACTATCCCTCTCTCCAGAAAGATAGAGGGTAATCCACTTCTAAATGGCAGAATTTAAAGGCTAAAAATAGCCAAGTATTTCCTATATAGAGCACCAAATACTCTTCTATCGATATCTTATTAAAAACTTGTTTATCAATGTAATAAAAATTATAATAAACTTTATTTAAGTATTAAGTACTAATATTCTTCATTAACTAAATTTCCAGACATCTTTATGTAAAAACAGTGTATCCACAAAACCTCAATGATGAAAAGATTCACACCTTTCTTAACATGCAGCTATTAAAATTTAAATATGTCACTAAAAATTTCTCTTTTAAAAAAGTGCAAATACTGTGTACACATGTATATTAACGGAAAAATGATACCTGTTGAAACTACGCCAAGAATGTGGGAGGGGGAGATAGTAAAGGACAGTAGTGTAGGAGGTGAGTTCAAGTGTGATATACATGATACATTGTAAGAACTTTTCTAAATCCCACAAACTATCCCTTCCCAGCCCAACAATAAAGAGAACACAAAGTGGCCAACTCCATTACTAGACACAAATGTTTTAACTATTTTTAGGGTGAATATCCATCTAAATATCAATTATTCTATTGTTACTGAGATTTTAATAAGTTCCCAATATAAAAAATATCATGACATTCCCAAAGATATCTTATCAAAAAACATCCTCACCAGTCCCATCCCCCCAAAACCCCTTAGGTCTAAAATACAAAACACTTACCAGAACAATAACAACTCAGAATCTTTACAAAAGTCATTAGATGCTTTCTTGCCATCACACCTCCCACTCTTGTAATATATACTGAACATCAGTAAATCCCCAATAACAACACGAAAAAAAAAATCCTCATCCATTGTTCCTGTTGAGTACTGTGACTCAAGAATGAAGAATGCCTGTGCAGCAATCTTTTTGAGCAAAAATAAGCCAATAAATGTATCAAAATACGGGAAGCCATGTCACAAAACCAGTTGGTTGTTAAGATGTCCCCAAACACAATACCTTCATACTTGGATAGTAACTTCAAAAACTTCAAAGAGAAAATGATCAAAATTTACAAGTGACCTAATACAAAATGCAACCCTCAAAATCAGTTTATGCTAAACACCTTAACTTGTGTTACTACATGTAATGAATGAATCTTTGTGCAAAAACTAATACCTGTGCCTTAATGCCCCAAATCCACTCCACTTGGTATGCATTTACCTGTTTTCCTACACCTCACTGCATACTTCCTTACCTTGTAGAATCTTTGGCACACTTTTATGTTATAAATTCTCTTAAAATTCTTTTGTCTGACACATTGAAGAAAATGAAAACCTTCTTAAATCTACCCCACTAACAGTGCTACAATGAATTTCATCTAATGTTATCCCCAGGTGGGTGAGAGTGGTGTGTAAACTGGTATTCCAAGGTCTTCAGGAAACTATTGTTTTAATAACTTGGCTAGTTTAAAGAAATGAAACGATGCCACTTTCAGTCAGTAGAGGTCTTCATAATTTCAGAGATATATATATATATATATATAATAAATCATTAGGATGCTAATATTTTTGTATATGTTCTTCTAAAACCGTAATAGCTAATTCATATTACTAGACAAGACAGAATCTTATTGTATTCTTACAGTGATGGAGTCAATACTATTTTAAGATGTACAATTTATAATTATTTTGTGCATTCCTATATTTCCCCTTATTTAGTATGTATGTGGAAAAATGAGTATTTCTTGTACATTTTTATCAAGAGTTTGATTTTTGTTTCTATCTAGAGTCCCTGTAGACAAATAATATGCATTTACTTCTCACAGAGATAGAGGCATAAAGAGATATCTAGGTAATATTTTTTGTGTTTATCACTTTGATACTGGATATGGATTTCTTACAGGTATCCTCTCAAGAAATATAAGTGTTCCTGTACAGGGGTCTGCAAGTATCTAGAGAGTGGAGATGAATCTTGAAGTGATGCAATGACTTTAGAAATTTTCATATGTAAAGGTAGAAAAGACAAGTAGCCAGGATGTTTTCCAGGATGTGCTTTTCCAAGACAGGTCATGACTCACTGTGACTTATAGAGATGGTCAAGAGTAAAATTTCTTCTACATAGTAAAGTGCCCAAAAGATCCTAAATCACAATACAGGACAATGTCTTACATTTATTTACATACACAAATGATGATTGTGTTCCTAATCACTCTTTTTGGTGTAGTTTTTTCCCCAGATACAAAGGTAAGAAACCATGAAGTCCATAGAAATTCTTATGCATATATGTTTATAATTGGCAAGAAAATTTATGTTAAACCTGTGTACTCTGAGGGATTTATGGTATACTGATTCATGGTTATTGTTTTTGGGTTTCCAATATTGGTGGAAGATTAATAATTTTACACATTTCTACTATAGAAATTTTGGGCAGTTCTGAAATTCTATCAAGTTAGAAGTAATTCATGAAACTAGGTAGAGTTGAAATGTCCTATAATAATGGTCACAGGCAAGGAAGGGGGCAAGTGACTTGGTAGAGCAGAATGTATCGTGAAACATACATTTATATGCTGTTTTATTTCACATCCCCTTCACAGGAGCACAGCAATCTTTAAGGAAGTGTTGAAGAGCCTCTCTAATTATTACATAAGTGAAGAACTACACATATGACTCTGCAGACCATCTGATAATAAATATCAAAGTAAGTGTACTCACTTTGTTCCTCTCTCAGTGTTGCGATTTTTTGCATATTCTGAAAAAGTTTCCATTATGTACAGGTTTGAGATGTAATTTCCAGATATCCACCTGAGGAAAATTTTGGGATCTATCTTATTTCCTACTCTTCCTCACATGATGTGGTAAATTCTACCAATCAAAAACACAGATAATTTTGATATGACCAATCCTTCCCACACCATTTTTTATTGTAGTGATTCTGGTCAAAACTGAGTTTCTTAATAATTGTAGTTTCTGAACGTTTTAACATTTAAAGAGCTATAAAACTTATTTTGAACGCATGAATATTGAGGGAATGATTATATGGTGCTTCCTATCATTGCTATGGTCTGTCAGCCCAAAAATAAGCACAGGGTTTTCGCAGGTCTCCAAAATGACAATGTTATCCTCTCCTGCTAATATGATCAGTCTCAAATTAATCCAAGGATCCAGATAGAGTTCAGTTTTCCATTAATAATGATTTTGTGGACCTCACTGGGCAAGTGTCCTTGAAGTGCAATTGTATCCTGAGACAAGTTTACAAATATTTTAGGTTTACTACAAGACCACTCAAAACTTCAGAAAAGGTTCTTGACAGAAGCTTAGTAATTTCCAAGGAAGTAATAAATCATTGACACCACAGTCACATCCTCTTACCTTCAGTATATGTGTAGGTGAGGAGAGTTTATATGACCTCATATCACCACATGTGTTTTTTGGTACCATCTTGCCTAGCATACAGATACCAGGTGATGCCACATTCACTCATTGTAGGTCTTCTTATTTCTAGGCCATAAAGGATGAGAATGCTCCTGAATGTTGTTAACTCAAGTAATTCACAAATCGAGGTAAAGTAGAAATGTCTCATACTAATGGTCACAGGGAAGGGAAGCAGGAGGTCAGTGTCCTTACAGAGCAAGCTACATCTCAGAAACACAGCTTTGTATTTTAAAGCTAAGAAGTGCGCCTAATAAACTCCATTCTGTAGCTTAACTTCAGCTTCTGTAGACTCCCACATGAACTTGCTTATCTTTTCCAGACCAGATCCATATTCAAACTTCTGTGTTTTATTCTGAGAAATGATAGTACACAGAAGACATGTCTCTGGTCAAACTTAAATATGGTCATCCTGCTGATACACACCCCATCACCTGTCAAAGGAACCAAGTATCTCCCATTCTGCTCTCCCACACACATTCATACAACCTCACTTCAAAGATAAATCCCTTCAAACCTCACATAAATTCTCCTACGAAGCAGATGCCATCCATGGTATCTGGTCCTTTCCTCCTTTGGAAAGCAAATTAAAACTTTTCTTTGACTTATCTCTGGTCTTTGTGAACTCTTTCACACTCAGTGCACTGGCTACGCTATTGGGACCAAACATGTATGCTGTGTATATTAATATTCCTTTCACAAGAGCAGAGCAACCCTTTAAGCATTGACAGAGCCTTGGTATTTACTAGATGAGTGAAAAACTGCACATACGACAGTGCAGACCAGGTTGGTGAACAGGTTGAGCCTCCAGTGTTTGTATGGCTTTTTCATGCATATTGTTATACAGTTTCCCTTACAGCTTTGTGAAATGCCATACAATCATTCCTTCATTAAGACCTTCCTATTCTCAGATGAATATCTGAGGAATGATTTGAGCACTATGACATTTCCCCCATTTTTCATATGAGGTGGCAAAATTAAAAACCACATTTGGCTATAATAACCTACTAATTCTGATATTACTGTATCCTTTCTAACAGGATAAGTGAATGGAGACTCCTAATTTTAGAGACATAAAGGGCAGTGTGGACCTATATCATAGCACAGAACTTCTACCCATCAAAAACACAGGTATGTGATGATTTTTGCCCAAACCTTTCACGTCAGTATGTTTTGGTTTAGTGGCCTAGGTCAAAATTGGCAGTCTTAGAAATTGTAGTGAACTAGGATTTAAATATTTTTGTGGCAGAAAATTTTGTGTCAATATCACAAAAAAGTGTCCCCAAAATACATCGTCTACCACAGGAACCCTGAATAGCTACAGAAACAAACAAAAGATCTCCTATTCTGACTATGCTACCTATTCCAAGTTCTCCAAAGAAAATAAATCCTAGGAAATTCATCTTTCATCTCCCATCTCACTTCTGGTTTTTCAGCATGAATTCCTTTACCCTCTGTCACAAAGGTAAGCCTTACTAAAACACCCTACAAAAACCTTCATAGCATCAAAAGACAAATTAAGCATTTTCCCTAAGAAATAACAAAAATAAATAGAAAAATGGTTCAAATATGTGTTCTTTCCTCTTCATCAGATATATCTCAATATAAAGATGGATTGAAATGGTTTTCTAAAGAGAGCCCTGTAAGGTAGCATGGTTCAAGGCTAGCCCTGGCAAAAACTGAGACCTTACCTCCAGAAATAAGGCAAATTTCATGACTATGAGTATAATCCCAGCTCTTTGGGAGGCATTTGAAAGAGTATTTAGGTATTGGGCTGGCCCAAGCAAGAAGCAAGACCACATGTGAAAAATAATGTATAAAAGTAAAAAGAGTTGGAGACATACTTCAAGAGATACAGTACTTGCCTAGGAAGTATCAGGCCCGGAGTACAAACTTCAGTTACTTCCATCCAAAAATAATTATCCAAATATACCAAAAGTTCAAAATTAATTGAAAACACTATGCCTACTGCTTTGAAACTAACCTAGATACATTTATGTATCATATTTTTAGTTCACTATAATCTTGAAAACAAACACAAAATTTGAACGATGACTCAGGCTTATGTTGATGATATTCCTGTCAAGAGCCAAACCACCAACAAAAACAAGGTTCCCAGTATTAACACCAATTAAACTTATCAAATTAAAAGTACTAAAATAAACTTCAAAAGTTATATACTCTAAGAAAATAGAAAGTTGAAACCTTTTTAAATTGTTTTAAAGAGTGCAGGGAATATAAGAAAGAGTAATGGAGTAATTTGACCAAAGTACATTCTGTGCACATGTGGGAATATTGCGATAAGACTCCTTTGTACCATTATCATATATTCTCATCAATAAAATGTGCTCTAAATATGATTATCTGTCTGGTTAAAAACAAGAAAAAATAAACTTAGGACCATTAATTTAAAAAAAAATTGAAGTTGCACACACACAGACTAAAGCATCCTACTGTGCTTTTAAGCCAAGTTAGAATGATTATAAAAAAAAAAAACTCGGATTCAAAGAAACAACATTTTTGTAAATATAATTCACTGGTTAGTCAACAACAAGTGTTGATCACAAAGTACCAAAAAAGAGTCTATGGGTCCTCAAACTCCCCTTAAGGCATTAACAATTTAGCCTTTACTATTTTAAACAAACAAAATACAGTATAAAACAAGAAATTATTTAAAAAGATAGACATAGACAAAATACCAAGCCCTAATAATTTCAAATAAGCAAGTTCAAGTTTTAAAACACAATTTCCTACAAAGGGTAATTTCCCTCAAGAAAAGACCCAAAATAAACTCTACAAAGGAGTTTAACTGGCAACCTCCAAAATTTTAGAAATATACAAGGTAGCGCAGTAAAATTTAATTGTACCAGAGGGGCACATAAACCACTTGATTATTTTTGCCATGAAATAAGACAATAAAAAATTTCCTTTCATCAGAGGCAGAAGTCTCTGCCTCTGAGATGGCAAAACGTAAAGATTGAAGGTTTCCAAGTCTTCCCTCCATTTGAGCCCCAAAAGTCATCTTTCAATAACTTATTAAAACAAAAACACCAGGTATTTTTCAATGTAATAAAAATATGATAAATTTCATTTAATTATTGGGGCATATTATTCTGCCTAAACTAAGCTCTTTATTTACCTTTCTAAAAAGAACTATGCCAAAAGTTTGTTTTAAGAAAACCTTAAACTTAAATTTTTAATTTCTCACAAAAAAAGGTTTTAACCAAAATGGCCATCTCCATTATCAAACAAAAATATTTTGACTAGTTTGAAGAGCACAGAATCTGTAAATATTGGCCATGCTATGTAATTTATTAAACCCAAATAAAAACCAGCATAACATTACAAAAAGGTCATATCAAAATAAGTTCTTAGGTCTAAAATACGAAAACATCTAACAGAACAGTAACAACTCAGCTTATTTTCATTTATTAAAAAACCTCCTCTCATTTCCTGTATGACAAACAAAATCATATAAGGTCAAAGCTAAATGGGAATTACAATTATAATTACTAAGTTTTAAAAAATTTTGCTATTGTTGCCATGGAAATCTCCACTTAACTAATCTAAAAATGGCCTATACTCACATTTAACTACTTTTTGGACATTATATGTAGACCTTAAAATAAAAGATATATAAAATCCATTATACTATAGCATCTATGTTTTGAAATCCATAAGAATTGAGTTTTGCAGAGCCATTTTAAAGCCTGGCCTGGTGGTGCAAAGCTGGAATCCCAATTACTCAAGAGGTAGAGGTAAAAGAATCATGAATTTGAGGAAACCCCCTGCAATGTTAGTGAGATTCAATCTCAAAAACAAAAAGAATACTGACATGGCCTAAGTGGTAGAATAGTTGCCTACCATGTGCAAGGCCCTGAATTCAATACCTGGCACAGCAATAAATAAATAAATAAACAAATAAAAACAAAAGGTTATGAACCCTGAAAAGTCCTCCTCTACCATTATATCACCTAGAACTATAACAAGAAACAAAACTAAACCCCTATCCACCAACTATTCCAACCATGCCCATGACGCTAACATCTCTGACCACTTCTTCAATCCTGGCCATTAGACCCCTGCCTGCTAAGTTCAATACCATTCCCCTGTCTCACCTCCAGTTTATCAACCTCAGTTTAGTTATCTTTCCTTAATAAAGTTATTCCCTATAAAATAACCCACAGTATAGCATTATACCATCCCAAACCAAATAAAATATGTCTCTTAAAAAAGCACATATAAATAACAATACAATTGCATACTATATCTCATATAGCACGGGTATGTCAATATAAACTGGGCCCAAATGATTCTCCAAAGACACTAAAATGATGAATACCTTAGAGGTTGTAACTACTACTTTTAATCTAACCTGGACAGATTGCAAATCACTTTTTAAGTTGTTTATATGCCTAAGAAACAAACTTTGAACTATGACTCAAGCCAATGTTGATGATATTCAGGACAAAGAGCCAAACACATAAAAAGAATTATGGATCCCAAGACATTAAAACCATCAATTTAATAGTACTAATTTCAACTTAAAATGTCACATAATCACCTGCTCAGTTAAAAACATAAAACAATAAATACATAGACTATTACTTACAAAAATATTTTTAAAAATTTGCAAACTAAAAAGTAAAAATCTTACCCTGATTATAAGCCAACTGACAAAGCAGTTCAAAAATATACTGAAGTAACCTTAACTCCACAAAATGACAAACACTTTTAAAAATATCCTTCAATAGTCACTTAGCACTAAATATTGATCACAAATTACAAAGAAGCAATGAGACCTCAATCTCCACTTAAAAACTAATAATTTGTCCCTTTTGGATTTGAACCACCATAATATAATTTTTAAAAAGCTTAAGACAGTAAAATTGCAACAAACCCCCCAGTATTTGTGAATAGTCTTAGTAGAGATAAAAGAAGAGATAAAAAATAATTTCACATAAAACTGATTATATACACCTATCTTATTAAATTGTAATATATACTTAGAAAACCCCAATAGTTCCACTACAATTTCTCTAACATCATCCATTATGAGTAATGTGCCCCCAGAAATGAGGAATGCTTGCTGCAGCAATCTTATTGAGCAAAAATATGCTCATAAAAGTTACAAAATATAGCAGTCATATCATAAGACCATTTGATTAAGATCTCCCTAGACACAATGCCTTCATCCTTGGAAAGTAATGTCAAATTGTTACAACAAAATATTTAAAAATTACCAGGTGCCTAACACAAAACCACTCTCCCCAAATAGGTTTAAGCTAAACTCCCTAACCTACATTAGATCATGGTAAGAGCCTTGTTGGAAGAACTACTTGTGTCTGTAACATACTAAATTCATTCCACTGGAGTATGTTTTACTGTTTCTCTGTGCCTCACTGCTTTGCATCCTTACCTAACAGAATCGTTGCCACATTTTTTGCTCATAAATACTCTTAAAATTCTTTTATATAATACATTCAATAACAACAAAACCCATGGGCAAATGGTTAAGGCTTAATCCCTATTGAAAACCTTCTTAACCCCACTCCACTGACAATACTAAGTACAGCCCATCTGAGGTTCAATATCCAGGGAAGTGAGTGAGGTGCATAAATTGGTATTGCCAAGTTTTCCTGCAGATATCCTCTCACTGACTTGGCTAGTGTAGATGCCACACTCAGGCATTAGAAATCTTCATAATTTCAGATATATGTAATAGATCATTAGGAGGCACTTATCTTTCCCAACATTTTGTATGCATATTTCTCCAACCATAGCAGTTACCTAATATTATTAGCAAGGATCAAATGTTATTGTTTGCTTGGTGACAGAATGACATTAAAGCTTCCCATGGTAGAGACATATGGAGAGATACATGCAAGTTTCGATTAATTTTACATTGACAGTGGAATTTTCAGATGCACATTTGTTGAATCCTTTGTGCACTTCTATATGTCCTTCCATTTGGCATACATGTGGAGAAAACATGAATATTTTCTTCACATATTTGTTTAGAGTTTGATTTTTTTCTATGTCCATGCAGACAAATACTATGTATTTATTCTCACAGCAATAGAGGCATAAACAGACATTCAGGCAATATTTTCTGTGTCTATCAATTTGACAGTAACTTGAAATTCATGAGATATCCTCTCAAGATAGTATGAATTCAGTTACAAGGCTATGTATTTCTCAGACAGGTCATGAACCAGAGTGATTCACAGAGATGTTCAAGAGTAAAATTTCCCCAATGTGTGTAAGTACTGGAATTAGCCTAAATCACAATGTAGTGAGTATTACCTTCATCTACATAGGTAAGTGATGTGGCTGTTCCTAATTTCTCCTTTCAACAAGCTGTTGTTTCAGGTATTGAGGTCAGTAACATGGAATCATTAGCGTTTCTAATGCATATATGTTTTCTGTGGCAATATCATTTATAGTGAACCTGTGTACATTGAGTAATTTGTGGTGTACTAATTCATCATCATTGTTTTTGACCTACAAACACAGGAGGAAGATTAAGAATTTTCCATGACTCTAGTCTAGAAAGGAACTCTACTGAAATTCTGTTAAGTCTGAAATAATTTATAAGTCAACATAGAATTGTAAGGTCCCATAATAATAGTCCCAGACAATGAAGGAGGTATGTGCCTTTGTACAGCACAGAATTTTGTGCTCTGAAATGCAGTTCTGTTTTCAAATTCACTTCACAAGAACACAAGAATGCTTACAGGATTGTTGACAGACTCTTGATACTTACTTAAGAGACAAACTACACGTATCACAATGCTGACCATCCAATGTTAAATATCCAGGTATGTGAGGGAGTTGTGCTTCTGGAAGTGTTACCATATTATTATTTTTTTTTTGCATTGCTTCTAGTAAGGTCTCACACAGTGTACAGGATTGAGAGTATGCAACCTTAAATCATTAAGACCTTCTTATTCTCAGATGTGCATCTGAGGCATGTTTTTGGAACCATGAAAATTCCCTCTTTTGCTCATGATATGATTATACAATGCCTATATTCATAGAAACACTACTAATTCTGTTGTTATTATATCCTTACTAAGAGGTAGTATGTATGAGATACCTAATTTTAGATATACAATAACTGGTGTGTGACTCAGTTACAGCACATCACATCTCCCCATCAAAAACACATGTGGCCCTAATCCATGTTTCTGTTGTAGTGGCTATAGAGAACCTGATAGTGTCCTTAGGAATTGTAGTCTTGAAGTATTCAGACTTTTCATTTGGTGACAAATTTTAGTTGACCCCATGAGTGCTGAGGGAGTTATTATATTATGCTTCCTTGTCCTTGTTGTGGTTTTATCAGTACAGAGATATAAGAACAGGATTTTTGAAGGTGTTCATGCAAGAACAATAGCCTCTCCTGCATATGCCATCAATATCAAATGAATTCAAGTATATAGGTAAAGCTCTAGTGTTTCTGAATCACAATTTTGTGGACTTAACTGTGCAGGTGTCCTTGAAGAGCAATTGAATTTTATGATATATTTGTACTTCTGATTTTTCTGGTTTTCTCCAAGAAAAGTAGAAATCTAGAACACAGTCTTGACAGAAGCTAGCTAATAACCAGGTTAGTGATAAAACTCAAGGCATATGCCTAACTTGGTGTAGCCATGATTTTTCATGTTGCCTGTCTTGGCTAGTATATAGGTAAGAAGTGATGTCACATTCACTCACAAGATACCTTCCTACTCAAATATATACAATAAACCATTAGATGTCTCTTCCATTCCCCGATTTTTACTGTGCATGCTTTAATACACTGGTGGTGTAGAAAGATCCTAAAAATTCATAAAATGATCTTGGGAATTTCAAACTATAAAGAATAAATCAGACATGTTTCAAATTGATTTTGCATGATCCATTCTCAGTGGCAGATCAGGTCCCCAGAGTGACTTGGACATCTTTAAGAGTAAAATTTCTCCTACATATGTAAATGCTGATATGATCCTAAATCACAGCACAAGATATATTTCATGTATTTACAAATTAAGGAATGAGAGTTTTCCTTACCCCCATTTTTCTTTTGTTGCATATGCTGAAAGAAGAAATCATGATGCTTTAGCAGTTTTAATAAAAATACTTTTGTACTTTTTCTATGGCAAAAACATTTGTGTTGAACCTGAGAATACTGAAGAATTTATAGCATACTGGGTTACTGTCATTGTTGTTCACCTGTAAATGTTGGAGGGAGATTAAGAGTTTTCCAGTTTAGACAGGACAGGCACTCCTGAAATTCTGTTAACTTGGAAGTTCTCCATGAGTCTAGGTAGAGTTTATTGGCCCATAATAATGTTTGTGGGCAATGGAAAAGGGTTAGGTGTCCTGGTAGAGAATGCTATTTCCTGAAACACAGATTCATATGTTTTCTTTTTCACATTCTTTTCACAAGTATGCTATGACCCTTAAAGGATTGTTGTTGCAGTGTTGGTAATTCCAACATAATTACAATCTGCCTATGTGAAAATGTAGATACTCTGATCTTAAATGTCCAGTTAGGTGAGGAGGGAGTGCCTCATAATGTCTTGCCATTATTTGCTTCCATATTTTTGTAAGGTTTAGGGTAGTGTACAGATTTGAGCAGTAGCTTTCAATCCTTAAGATCCCCTTGGCCGGAATAGAGGCTCATGGCTATAATTTCAGTTACTTGGGCGGCAGAGATCTGCAGGATTACACTCTCCACTCAGCTTGGGCAAAGGTCCTCAAGTTCTGATTTCAACAAACAGATGGGCATGGTGGCATGGACCTGTCACTCAGTGATGGGAGAAATGTAAATAGGTGCATTGCTGCCCAGGCTGCCAGGTTATTAACTCAAAACTCAACTTATTCCAAAAATAACTAAAGCACAAAGGTCAGGGTACATGGCTACAGTGGCATAGCAACTACAACAAGTGAAAACCCTGAGTTCAACCCCCCAGTACCTAAAAAAGACCTTCTTATTCTTAGATGAGCACCTAAGGAATGTTTTAGGTCAAAACATATTTCTGTTTTACCTGATGTGGTGAAAAAATGCATGTGTCTAAAATAACATTATTTGGCCTAATATGAATATATCCTTGCCACCAACTAATGTGTATTTGAAGCCACTAATTTTAGAGCCAAAAGAGTGGTGCAGGTACTTATAATGTGGCACAACACACATTTAAGGATGGGAGAAACTTAAAAGATATACTCTTAAGAGAAAAAGAGTTATGTTACAATGGTTATCCTCTGAAATTGAAAGTCTCCAAGTAGCATAGCTGGATCCTGTAATGACACAATGACCTTGGGAAACATGTGTGCCACACAGCATTTTTCTGATGTCTTTGTCTGAGACAGGTTAAGACAAATCAGTGATATGCAAATGTAGTTAAGTAAGCATTGCTAATAACCAGGTCAGAACTGCTGTGGGTCAAAATCCCACAATATGACATCTGACCTCCTATATGTAGCTAAGTATGAGAGTGTTTCCAATTCTTCTTGTCAGTAAGTTTTTGTTACAGATGCTCAGGTAAGAAATAATGGAGGGCAGAAGCTTTCTAATAACCAGGTTGGTGATAAATGATCATAACAATGCAGAACATCTCATCTTCACTATCCTCGCAGACAGACACTGTGTATTTAATGCTTGCAGCAATAGAAGCAAAAATAGGGATTCAGGTAATATTCATAGCATCTATCACTTTCATCCTGGCCAAAATAATTCTGCAGGTATTTTTGCTGAACTATATTAGGTGTCTTAAAAGGCTTTTTCCATGGACACTGGGATTATGCATGCAATGCAACTGGAAACTGAAACAATACAATGAGCTAGGATATTACCAAGAACCCAGGTAGCATCACATAGATATCACATCGTGGTGCAATGATGGCTCTTTCAGAGCCAGGCCAAAACATGATCGTGAGCTAATAAATTATGTATAATTAGGTGATACTCAGGTACATACTGGTGAAGGCCTAAGTCACAGCATAGAACATTCACTCTTCAAACACTCAGATAAATGATCATTGTGCCACTAACCCTTCCTGCTAACATGCTTTGGAGCAGTGGTTCAGATTAAAGTTGGAAATGTCCTTAAAAATTTTAGTTACCAAGGGTTTAAGCATTTTATGTGGCAGAAAATTTTATGTTGAACCCGTGAATGTTGAGGGAAGATTATACCCTCGTGTCTTGAATTGTCCTATTCTCAGAAAATAGCACAATATTTTTTCACGTGTTCAGAAAAGAAATCATGGCCTAGCCCACTGACACAATCAACATCTAATTAATCCAGTCATCTAAGTAGAGCTCAAGGTGTCTCTTGACAGTTATTTTCTGGACTTCATTATGAAGTGTCCTTGAAGAACAATTATACACTGAGACATCTTTGTGCATGTGCATTTTTATGTTTCCTATAAAAGGAACTAAACCTTGAAAAGTTTAATGTCAGATGCTATCTAGTGACAAAATGAAGGATGAAATGAAAATCTCAAAATGCAGACTGTCTCCAGCTCAGTATGTAGGTACACAGAGATTGTTCCTAATTGGGTGTCACAGTGCATTTTGCATTTTGTCTGGTACCAGTATATTAGTGTATTGGTATGAGATGATGCTACATTCAGTCAATAGATAACCTCTTGTTTTCAAGTACATTTAGTAAATCATGAGGAGATACTTCTTCCACAATGTATTTCATTTCATACTTTTACACCATAATAGTTCCCTATTATTTTTTGGAAGTGTCATATTTTGTGGTGTTCTTGCTGAGAGACAATGAAAATTTAATGCTTATAATTGTAAAAATATGTGATGGATTCCTGTAATTTTCATTGTGCTTATTGCATTCATATTGACAGTGTAATTGTTCCAATCAAGAGAATAGGCAGAATAGTGTTCTGCCACAAGGCCATATCTGTGGCATTGTGCAAGTATGAAGATAGTGTATATATCCTGTATTGATAAAATGACCTTGGAAATTTTCTAATGTACAGACAAAATGTACGATTTTCATTTTGTATGATATGTTTTTCAGAGGCAGATCAGGGCCCCACAGTGTGCACATAAATATTCAAGGTGAAAATTTCTCCTACATAGGTAAGTGCTGATGTGATCCTAAATCAGAGCATAGGCCCCCTTACCTTCATCTACAAAATAAGGGATGAGGAGTTTCCTAACCCTTCATTTCTTCTGTTGCACTACTGAGGTAAGAAACCCTGGAATACTAGCAATTTTGTTGAATATGCATTTTTAGTTTTTCTATGGTAAGAAAATTTAGGTTCGTCTTGAGAGTACTCTGGGTTTATGTTATATTTCTTCATTGTCATTGTCACTGACCTGCTAACAAAGGGGAAAGATGAAGAATTCTCCATGAAGCCAGTCTAGAATGTGTAGACACTCCTGAAGTTCTATTAATTCTGAAGTACTCCATGAATCTAAGTAGACTACATGGCCATGAAAATTTCTTTGGGCAAGGGAACAGGGTTATTTGTCCTGGTAGAGCAAGCTATTTCCTAAAAACAGATCTGTACACTGTTTTTCACATTCTCTTTGTGAGAACACAGAAACTAGTATTACTTCTTGTAATTACTAGAAGTGATAACCTTCTCGTGCAGCAATACAGACACTCTGAATTAAATGCCCAGGTATGTGAGGAGGTGGTGTCTCACATTTTTGTCATAGTTTATTCTAATGCTTTTTGAATTGTTGCAGACAGTTTGAAAAGATGACACATTCGACTATTAAGACCTTATTGTTCTCAAATGCACGTCTGTGGAATGATTAGGTAGTAACACATTTCTTCCTCTATTACATGTGATACACTGAAAATCACTGTGTCCACCATAACCACGCTACTAGGCCTAATTTGATTGTATCTTTGCTAACAAAGAATGGGTACTTGGGACCCTACTTTTAGAGCCATAAACCATGATCCAGGTTCTTTTCACATGGCCCATCCTACAGATTGGGATTGGGGAATACTAGCAGATAGGAGAACTCTTGGGTTCTCTTATAAGTCATTTCCATTAACTTCTGAAAGTTTCCTAGCAGTGTCTACTGATAAAATGACCTTCTGAAACATGTGTGCCACAAAGCATTTCCCTGTTGTCTTTGTCTGAGACAGGTCAAGATATCCAAGCCAGAGAAAAATGCCATCACGTGGAAGATTACTTTTATCTAGGTTAGTGCTGCTGTGGGCCAGAATCCCAGGATAGAATATCATATATACAGGTATATATAGAGATATATATGATGGTATTGCTAATCCTTCTTGTCACTAAGCATCTGCTATAGTTACTCAAGTGAGAAATGATAGATACCTTAGTAACTGTAATGGCCAAGAATATAGTTGTTATTTGGTGGAGAAAATTCACATTGCCTCTATGCCTGCTGCTTCATTGGTTGTGTACTGATTTACTGTAATTTTCATTGACCCTGAGTCTTTTTGTAAGAATAGGATATTTTACAGGCACCTAGGAAATAATGGATGGAATTTGAAGAAATTACATTTTAAGTCTAAATAGGCCATGTATCTTTGTACAGATCAAGTGTTCCTTAACAGTATCTTTATGGAAAATAATCAGCAGTTGTAGTTGAAGAATAATTGTAAATAGTGATAAGTTAACGCATTTGTTTACAAGGTTCCATAAAGTGAATTAAAAAAAATCTAGAAAGGATTATTGAGAGAAGCTTGCTGATAGCTAGGTAAGTAATAAAAAGATCATGTCACAAAGCAATCATCTCATTTTAATATCCATTAGGTGAGGAGTGTTTGCCTAATTGAATTCAATTAGTTGAATTAAGCTAATTGAACTAAATTAACTGAAACATACAGTTAAAGCTGTATGGTTCTCTGATGTATCCCATATTATTGATGCACCTTTGAAATTATAAATGTCTGGTGCAGCAATCCTTTTGATCAAAAAATGCCCATAATATTGCAAAACATTAGCATGCAATTCACAAGACCCTTTTAATGGTCTGATTAAACCAGACCCAATGTTTTCATGTTTGAATAATAAAGATACAGCATTAAAACTTCAACATGGTGAAAAGTTACAAGGTGTGAAACACAAATAATTCACTTATCTAAAAACAGTTTTAAGCCTAGTTCCCTAACCTAATTTACCTAATGTATAAGACATTTGGTGGAAGAACAGATCTCTCTAAACCCTGCATTCCATTATGCCTGGAGTGCCTCTTCCTCTTTCTTATTGTTCCCTCCTTTGCCTTACTTGCTTAATGAGTTCATTACTAGTCTTGTACATCTTTTTTTAAAGCTTTTTTAAGATCATTTTTATCACAAAATCTTTTCTTTCTGCTGTCTTTTGTATTATATTATTGTATTGAGGGTACATTGTGACATTTACAAAAGTTCTTACAATATACCATAGTTGAATTCACCCCTCCACTTTTTACCACCTCTTCCTCCCATTCCTAGAACAGTTTGAAAATATTTCTTATTTCCATTTTCATATATGAGTACATAATATTTCCACTAAATTTACCCTCCAACACACTTTCCTTATATCCTCCCCCTCTCCCACTTGTACCATCCACAGAAAGGACCTATTTTATCTTTGTGTCTTCTGTTTTTGAAAAAAAAAGGCATTTTTTTGTAAGATAGCTATATAAGGAGTTTATTGTGGCAGTTACATGTATATATGTATAACACCCACAATTCGTTCATCTCCTTCAGTTTTCTCCTTTCTACCTTAGTTCCCTTCTTATGGTGATTTCAACAAGTTTAAAAATTCTGTATTTATTTGTGTATGGAAAGTACATCAACCATATACACCTTTTTAAATTCATTCCTTTATGCTCCCACTCCCTTTAGTGACCTCCTGTTAACATACATCATCTTAAAATCCTTTTCTTGAGCACATTCAAGAACTATGATAACCAACAATAATGAGCTGAGTAGTTTCTTGTATCAAAAACTTCCACAACATATCTCCCGTGACAAAGGTGTGGTGAGATAGCAAGGAGGTTGCACTGTTCTGCACCATCAGGGAAGACCACCAGATAGGGTTAGAGTATTGCCTTGATTATTAACTTGTTTTTTGCTTTTTTTCTTGCCCCCATTCCTTTCTCTCTATATTCTACTCTTCCTTATGGGGTCTTTCAGGTATACTTTTGAACTCCCCCATTCTTTATTTCCTTTTTGAGAATTTGTCTTTTTAGAAAGTGAGAGCTTCACATGAGAGCTCCAAAGATAAGTACCCATTAAGTTCTAAAGAGATTGTCCCTGGTGACATGGAAGAAGTCTACAGAACTGGAACCTATAAAGCTGCTCATTCAGTTACCACAGCTGCTGGATTTTCCAAACTAAAAGATTTCCTTCTGAGAATGACTAGTTGCCCTGCAGCATTTGGGGTAATGCCCAGGGAGAATACAGTCTTCAGGAACAGCATACTTTCGATCTTAACCCCCTTGTAGTCACATGCATTAGTCCCAGAATCAAAAGAATTCCAAGCTTATTCACAGGGTGTAAATCAAGGGAGGGTTTCCTCATATTTGATCCACTCATCTCCCCATAGCACTGAGGCAATATGATACACATAAAATGGGATATATGAACCATTTCTGGAAAAAATCCTCAAACAACAGACTTTACAGCACCCAAACATCTGAATCCCATGGCAGAATCTCACCCTTTGTATCTACTGTTCATAGCAAGAAGGAAAACAGTAACAGCTTTTTTATCTACACTGGCCTCCATATATATATATATTTATGTATTTTTTTCTTTTTGGCAGTACTTGGGCTTGAACTCAGAATATCACACTGTTTTTGTGTGAGACAGTTTGAGATAGGGCTTCTCAAACTATTTGCAGGCTTGGAATTGTGATCCTCCTGATATTTGCTTCCTAAGTAGCTAGGATTACAGGCATCAGTTACTGGTGCCCACCACTTACATTCTTGTGGTCACTACTACTAATGCCAAGCCTCTTGATCATTTAAAAATACCTGCCACTAGAGCCTTTCTTCTTTTTATGTCATATGTTTGCCTTAGATTTATTCATTTTGGAAAAATATTTAAACACTCACCTTTTGTATCATATGATTACAGGGTTAACATGTAAAGACTGTTGGCTTGTGGTATATTGTGTATCCCTTATGATTTCTTGATCATGCTAAGATACTTCTGATATTAAAGATTATTTTAAGATTTTGTTATCTTAGCCAGCCATAGCTGAAATGTAACATTCTATAGTTCTTAAACTCACATAAACCAAAGACATTATATAAAAAATCCTATGTTCTTTTCCAATGATTTTTTGTTCGTTTACGAACCATAAAAAGCTCCAAATTAACAACACTCAAATGAAATATCTGATAAAGAAAAATAGGTTTTAAGTATAAAATGAAATATTCTAGATATGCTTACTTAAATGGTAGTATTGTAACTTCAGAATTTACTACATTAGTATAAAAACATGTAATTTTATTCATGTTTTTCCCATATATAGAGTACATGTTGTACATTTTTTGAACTGTGCACAGAGCATTGGAAATAATTTAACAATCAGTACTCCAGTTTTGAGATGGATAAATTCATTATATCATGTTATTTATTTATGTTTATAGTGAATCCTGCAAAATATTTGGGAAATTACAGGTTTGTAAAATTCTTTAAAAAAGTGGTAGATTTGAATTAATTTGGAAAATAATGATCTTTTGAAGGTGATTATGTAGCCATGTCTTCCAGAATGCTCCCAGTTTTTATGATTTGAGCAAGGGCTGAGTTCTTTGAGAAGAGCGATCACAGCATATGACTAACTCCCATCCCACTATAATCTACAGCACCTCTATTCTAGTGCCAAACACTTACATACTCCAAAAATCTCAGTCCAACAACTGAATGAGTGAATGAAAGAATCTTTAGTGAAGTGAATACAAGCTGACTTGGATGGTAAATCTGTAGTCCCCTATCACTAGGAAGGCTGAAGTATGGATCATAAATTTGAGCACACAGAAGGCTAAGGTATCAGAATTGTGATTTTGAGCCCAACCTCAGTCTGGGCTACAGACTGTGTTTGCAGGCAGCTTATGCTGCAACTAAGTAACAAAAATTAAAAAACAAAAAATCATGAGAAGTTGTGGCATTCAGTCATGAAGGGGGAAGAATAGATCAAATTTTCAGGAGTAAAATGCATTTTATAAAGATAGAGGAAAATGCTTGAAAGTACACTTGGGGCTTTAAAAACATTGCATAATCACAAGCAGCACACCCCAAAGGGTTATGAGTACAGGAATAAATGTGGTAGGCTGTGATTGGCTGGATGCAGCTGCATTCTGGTAGCTGACTGGTTCTACAGATAGAACCAACTTGGTTGCTACATCAGGTGCCCAGTTTTTTGGTTGTAGCCACAGCAGCCTGAGGAGCTGTCTGTCAAGGCTCAAACTTCACCTCATCTTGTTTTCCCTTCTGCCACTGCTATCCTTAAGGAGAGACAGAGTGGGCTTGGGAGTAATGATAGTATCCCTGCTGACAATGGGGCTAGGGATGACCAGCCATCTGAGAGAGGTACAATGACTGCTCCTAAGATGGTTAAGTCTCACAGTGGGAAAACAGAACATTATACCTTGTTGTGTAAAACAGCTGCTCACTTCCACTCCTGCTGATAGTGTGTTCAGAATTAGGGAATTTGAACTTTCCCACATCTCCATCATGGGGATAATCAGACAGGCACTGATAGTTCCAAATTAGATTACTTACAAAATTGACAATATGACCTTGGAACCCACTGATGACCAGCAAACATTTGAGGAAAAGATACATTCTCTGAAGAAACATAAACTATTTGGGGAAGAGACATCTAAGTCTGAGGAGCATTTCATGTAGTCAGATTCAAGGCGACAAAGTCAGGGAGCTTCTTCCAAAGTCTCTATTACAGAATCTTTTCTTGTCTCTTCCAGCTTGTGCCATCCTATCCCTTGTGGCAATGTGACTCCAGTCTTTGTCTTCATGATTACATGGACTTCTTTATCTAAAAACTCCTCTAAAAATCCAAACAGGAAATAAAAATACATATATAACATGTTTTCACCTATATAGTGGATCTAGACCTAAAAACCAGTATAACATAATTTTATAGTTATTCCACCTTTTATAAGGTGGAATGTTAGGGGCAGAATAGCATAATGATACCCCAAATCTTTATAGATTGGAGTGGAACAGAATTAAGTAAGAGAAATGTAGACAAGGTGACTTTGATCAAATTGCATGCATGTAACTATCATAGTGAATCCCCTTTGTATAATTAACTGAAACAAATAAAAATAAATAATCAAAAAAATAAAGTATGGGGTCTTGAGACAATGCAGTTCATCTTCCATTAATCCATATATTCAGGTAGAATTGAAGGGTACATCAACAATGCAAGTAGAGAGAGACATCCTTGTAGAGGAAATTGTATCAGGAAACATATTTGGGCATGTTTTCTCACAGGTTCTCTGAAAGACAAGAGAGCAGACCATAAAAGACTGTTTATCAAAGATGGGTAAGAAAGTGGTAGGTGATAAAGTGATCATAGGGCAGTTCAGAGCAACTTCTATGCAATATCTGGGCAGGTGAGGTGGGTGTGTGTCTCTGAGTATTGCCATATATTTTTGCAAGTCATGTGAAGGTCAAGTGGTGCCACTCTCAATCATTGGAGCCTCTGTTTTTGGATATACATTTGTTCAAATGCTTTATATATGCCTATATTTCCCCCCTTTTCCTTAAAAAATGGTTAAAACAGAACTATATACATCATATTTCTATCAAGAGTTAGATTTTATTACATCCTTGCAGATAGATAATATGTACTTAATACTTACGGTGATAGTCTCATAAGCATGGATCTAGGTAAATTTCATAATATCCATACATGCTATCTTGACCAAGGAATTTCTGTAGGCATCCTTTCGGGAGACTAAGAGGTTTCTTAAAAGTCTTTGTCTATAGAAATTTGTAATAATCCAGGTAGTATAACTGGATATTGAAATAATACAATGACATAGATAATTACTACAAATACTGATATGACATGTATCAAATTGTTTTGCAGTGATGTGTTTTTCAGTGACAGGAAAAACATTAGAGAGAGCCAAAAAGTCTTCACATGGAATTTGGCTGGTCTTAACGTATGTGCTTGGGTGGGTCTAAGTCACAGCATAGAACATTGCCCTTCACAAATACAGCAAAGTAGTGATTGTCTGCCTAAACCTAGGTGTCACAATAGTTTGCTTGTAATGGGTCAGGTTAAAAAATGATTACGTCCTTAGGATTGTAATGACTAAGAACTTAAACATTTTAAGTGGCAGAAAATTGTATGTTGGTCCCATGAATGTTAAGGTATGATTATATCATGGTTGTTTGGCATTGCTGTGGTTCTATAAAAAAAGTAATAATCCCAGGGCTTTTTGCAGGTGTCCAGTCAAAAAACAATATCCTATTCTGCTAGTAACATCAATCTCAGAAAATTCCCAGTGTTAAGGTAGAACTCAAGTGTCTCTTAATAATAATTTTATGGATAAGAATGAGCAGGTTTCCTTGAAGAACAATTGCATTCTGAGAAATATTTCAGCTTACATTTTTTTTCAGATTCCCTACAAGAGAATCCAAAATCCAGCAAAGATTCTTGACAAAAAGTTTCTAATAACTGAGGTGTTAAATTGACCATAACACAGTACAGAACACCTCATATTCAATATTCAGGTAAATGAGATGGGTTTGCCTAACATAGTGTTGCCAGGTTTTCAGGCAGATTCACTATTACCCTCTTGACAGGTGTGCAGTTAAAAGGTGGTGCCACATTCAGTAATTAGATACATTCCTATTTTCACATATAGTCAATAAACTATTAGCATACACTTCTATTTCTCTAATATTTTTGCCATATAAACCACTCATATGCTAATGACTCCCTAATAATTCTAGGAAACATCACATGTTATTTTATGCTTTCTGATAGACAATGTGTATTTAATGCCCATAAGAATGTTTTCAGTGATTTTCATTGTGTCCCTCACTTTGATATTTATTGATAGTAGATTTTTATAGTTTTTTTATACAAGAAAAAGTGTTCTCTTATAAGGCTGTGTGGGTGTATCTCTCAAAGTATTAACAGTGTTAATAGATGCTGAATTGGCACAATGACCTCAGGAATTTTCAGATGTGCAGATAGAACAAGATATAATAAATTGATTTTGTATGATGTATTTTTCAGCAGCAGAACCGTCCCCCACAGTGACTCAGATCTTCAAGAGTATAATTTATGCTATGTAGGTAAGTGCAACTATGAACCTAAATCACTGCAGAGCATGTCCTGCTTTCATCTACAAATTAATGTACCAGGTATTCCTAACCACTCATTGCAACAAGCTTTTGATGCTGGAAATGTGATAAGAAGCCATGGAACTGTTAGCATTTTTAATGATAGTGTATGTATAGATTTCTTATGGAAGAAAATGTATATTGGACCTGTGAATAATGATGGATTTACTCATTCATTGTCATTGTTGTTTATCTGAAAAGAAGGGGGAAGAGTCAGAATTTTCATGTTTGCCATCTAGAAATGTTGAATCGTCCCCAAATTTTCTTACGTCTGAAGTAATCCATGAATCCAGGTAGACTTTGATAAAATAGTGTCACTTGAAGCATTTTTGATGGAGCCTTGGTAATAATATCTCAGTCAGAAACTATTCATGTGACAGGTTGCACACATGATTTTAAATATCTAGTAGGGTGAGGAGGTTGTGCTTCTCAGAATGTTGCCTATGTTTATTAGCATGTTTCTAGTGACATCTTAGGTAGTGCACAGGCTTGAGAGGGTGGTGCTTTTTATAAGTTATATCTCTTCTTCTCAGGTGTATAGCTGAGGAATGTTTTTGGCATGACCATATTTTCCCATCTTTTTCTTCAGATTCATGATCCTGTTACCACCACTTCAGGAGTAGTTGGGATTACAGCTATGCATCACCAGGAGAGGCTTTAAAATGGCTCTCAAAAACTCACCCATGTATTCCTTCCAGCAAACCTCAGTCACTTAACTTACAATATATAATAAAAATAACCCAATTCTTTTGCAATTCTTCTGACTGGTCCCAGAAGATTCCTGTTCCTGAGATACTGCCTATTTTCTGGCAGAGATAGAGGCATAGGCAGGCCTCCAGGTAATATTCATTGTGTCTATCACATTGACATCAACTGTAGAAATCTACATGTATACTGTTGTTAAAGCTTCCTTAAAAGACTGTATACCTGGATGTTGCAAGTGTCCAGATGTTGTACATGAATCCTGAAGTTGTACAATGATGTGAGGAAATATTTATGTGCCAGTAGAATGAGTCAAGTAGCAAATGTATTTTCTAGGATGCTTTCCTCTGACACAGGTCCTGACACACAATGACTCACAAAGATCTTCAAGAGTAATATTTCTCCTACCTTGATATGTCCTCATATGCTCATAAATCCCATCATAGTAAATCTTGTCTTCTATATAGGTAAGTGGTGATGGTATTCCTAATCCTTCTTTTCTACATGTTTTTTTTTTATTATTATAGGTATTGGAGTAAAATAGCACAGAGTCTTAGCATCTGTAGTAAATATGTATTTCTCATTTTTCTGTGTTGAACCTGTATGCACTGAGGAATTTATGGTATCCTGGTTCATTGTTATTATTTAATCTGCCAACATAAGTGGAAGATTAAAAATTTCAATGTGTCTAGTCCAGAAAGGGTGGACCCTCCTGAAATTATGTTAAATATGAAGTAATTCATAAGTTCAGGTAGAGTTGAAATGTTTCATAACAATTGTCATAAGCAAGAGAAAGAGCAGGAGTCCTAGTAGAATAAGCTGAAACCCAAAGGATGTTTTTTGTGTGCTTTCTTTTTTATCCACATTTCCTTCACAAGAGCACAACACCCATTGAGGAGGGAATGTTGATAGAGAATCACTAATTATTTGATTAGTGCCAAATTGAGGATACTACAGTGCAAACCATCTTATGGTAAGTATCCAGGTAGGTGGTGAGGTTGTGCAAATCATTGTGTTTCTATGCTATTATCATTATGTTTTAGTCTGGCAAGGTCTCATATAGGATGTACTCCCTTTAATAATTAAGACCTGCTAATTCCCAGATGCCCATCTGAAGAATGTTCACTTACAGAGATCATAAAGTGTAAAATTTCTCCTAGATAGTTAAGGAATGATATGAGCCAAAATCACAGTTCAGAATGTCTGGCCTTCCTGAACAAAGCTAAGGAATGAGGTATTCCTAACACCTGTTTTAAGGGGTTTTTCATGTAAGTGCTTTGGTAAGAATCCTTGGTGCACCTAGCAATTCTAGTGAACACATGTTTTCATTATTTCTCTGGCCAACAGTTTTATATTGAACCTTACAATGCTAAGAGAATTACTGATTCCTGGCTCATTGTCAGTCTTATTGACATGCCGAGATAGGAGGAAGCTTGAGGTATTTCTAGGTCTCCAGTCTAGAAATGATGGATGTTCCTGATTCTATCAACTCTGCAGTAATCCATGAATACTGCCAAGTTTTAAGTGTCAATCATATTAGTTGTTTGCAAGGGAAGGAGAAGGTTTCCTGGTAGGACAGCCTCCACCCAGAAACTCTGTGGTGTTTTATATTTTTTTGCTTTCCAGTAGTGAGAACCCAGCAAACCTTAGAAAACTGTTGACAAAAGCTTAGTGGCAAACTACACATATGACAGTAGACATTCTGATCTTCAGTATCCTGAGAGATGAATAGGTGGCTCCTCAAGTGGTGTTCCCATGCTCCTTCTGATTACCAGTGGAGGCCATGCCTCTGCTGCGGTAATGCTCGTGAGAAGTCAGCCTACATATACTTCACTCTTTTTATGCAAAACCCCATTTAGACATATGCCTCATTCATAGGCTATAAGGATCATTTCTAACCAGTGCAGAGGTGTACATGAAGGGTTGGTCTCCCCACAGCTAGGTCACACAGCTCCCCACTAGAGATTATCTGAAACAAATAACACAATAGCAAACATATTTCATTTTTTCACATTCCAAAATTCTTTTTATTAATGTAATCTTTACAAAAGTATTTGCTCACAAAACAAAATTAAAATACATTTACCAAATCTGTGAGATATTAACTAAAGGATCATACTAACCTATTCACCTGTTCTTTTAAAAACCCTTTTCTTAGCTGGAAATTCATTTCGACTCAGTGGTTATCAATATGGTGTGAGTAAGCTCCGTGTTAATGGCAATGAATAAGTTTACATATTAGAAACAGAAATTTGAAATGACAGGATTAGGCCTATTGAGAAGTCAAAGTTGGGGCAAGGATGTAATTTTGTGGTAGAGTACTTGCCTAGAATTGTGTGAGGCCCTGGGTTCAAAGACCACCACCACAGTGTTTTAAAAAGAAATTTCAATGAATAACTGAAGTGTGACTAAGGATGTCAATCCATTTTATGCTGTAAGGAAATTACCCATAGTTCTAGAGTCTGGGAAGAACACAGATTAAGGTACTAACATGTTCATTGTCTGGTAAGGACTGCTTTCTGCTTCTGAGATAGACTTTTGTTGTTGCATCCACTGGAAGGAGGGGAGGAACATTGTGTTCTCACTAGCAAAATGTGGAATGCTGTGTGAAGCCTCTTTCATAAGTCCTTAATCTCATTCTTAAGGGAGTTACTGCCAAGGCCTCCTCACTTTTTTATCTTTTACTCTTTATTAGTGTAGTTTAATGATACATAATTTCATTATGGAATTTTCATACAAGTATATGAGGCATTTTGAACATATTTCTGAATAAAAAAATCACCAAACAGCATATTTGCAGTCCCCAGAATGTAACACCCATGATGCAAAATTACCCTGAAGAGCCCTTTTGTATGTGCCATTATTAATAGCTTCTTTGTCTCTACTCCCACTGCTTATATTATTGCCATCACTGCCCCTAACACCAGTCCTCTCAATCTATTAAACCTCAGTCTGATGATGCCTTTCTTCTTTTCAATACATATAAAAATTTTCAAGTTTTTCTCATTTACTCTTTAGGCCTTACACTAAAAATATAATGAACTGCCTAGCTATGTTCTCTTCTTAGGAACTTTAGATTTTGTTTTTTCCTTAGATTTACTAAACTTTGGCAAAACTTTTTTTACACTTTATTTTTATTTTGTACTGGGAGTGCATTGTGACATTTACAAAATCTCTTGCAATATACCATCATTGAAATCATCCCCTTCAGCATTCTCCTTCATCCCCTTCAATTCTTGGAATAGTTTCAACTGGTCTCATTTTTCCATTTACATACATGTGTACAGAATATTTCCACCATATTCATCCTCCAAACCCCTTTCCTTATATACTTTCCTCTCTCACTCATACCTAGTCCTCAGACAGGACCAGTTTTGTCACAAGATGTTTGCATAATATCCTACAGTTTCAGGGTTAATATATAGATTGTTGTCTCTCAATATATTCTGTCTCCTTTCTCCTTTCTGCTGAGAAAATTCTGTTGTGCCAGGGCATTTAAAGTTTTTTATCTTAGCCAGTCAGGGATAAAATGTAACATTCTGTAGTTCCTAAACACATACAAAACAAAATATGCATATATATTAATTCTTTGCAAAACACAAATATTATTTACCACAGATCGTCTCATGGGGTGGAATCTCTCTCATGCCTCTCCTCTTGTGATATGACTAAGATTGCCAACAAAGGAGGGTCACACCTGACAACCTTGCTTTATTCACATCTCTTTTTAAAATTAAAATCATAAACAAATCACCAAAGGTATTTTCTCTCAAATTTAAATTCACAAATATGAAATATTCTTCAGAAATACCTTATCTACTAAAATTGATCTTTCAAAAGTTATATAATTATAAGTCCTCTCCACCATAACTAAGATAGTTTTCTACTTATTGTCCTCCCCAAAAGAATACTTAATTTCTTCAAAAACAGACTCTCCCATTTCCTTTTCTTTGTCTTTAGAAGAAGGTGAGATGCTAACTCTGTATCCAAAGAACAGGATACCTAAATTCATTATGAAATGTTTATCTAATTAAAAAAATATTGTATAGCCCTAGGTAAAGAACCAACACCAACAGACCAAACACCAGACCCATCTTAATTCCTACACAATCTCTGTCTTAATATTCATGAAAAGCCTTTTATCAAAAATTTGAAATTCTGCACCCTGTTGACCATTTCAGCCCTCACTGTTTGTCTCATCATTCATTTTTGCTAGATTCCTGAACTAAAAATAGTTCCACTTGGCCTCAAATATAGGCCAGTATTAACACACTTCTGGGAAGAAGGGACTCTCTATCACCATCTCTGACAAATTTACTAACTACACTCTAAAATGTTCAAGTCACCTTTTTGTCAGATAACATGGTCTTGGGCTCCTGATTAAAATAAAATTCCAATAAAAAGTTCTTTACTTTTCTTCTTTCCTCTTTTACCTGATAAATAATATTGACATTCATAATAATTCTCTCTTAAGTTATACATTAAAAAATGTAAAATTAAAAGAAATTGTAAAAGGGTTGAGCTTCTACTACAATAAAAATGACTCCAATATAAATCACATAAAGTAATCTTAAACTGACAGAGGCTACTATGGGAAGTTAACTGGGAAGTAGTGAAGAGGTCTGGTAGAGATGAACCAGTTGGGGTTGTAATACACATGTGCATGGAAGCAATGCTAGGAATCTTTAGGTATAGATATTTTGGTCTTAGTCTTGCAAAAATGCTATGTCTTTCTTATTATCTCGTATACTATCTCTTCAACAAAATTGGAGAAGAGGGCAGAACAGGTTCTGCCTAGAAGCAAGGGGGCCACAAGGAAAGGTAAGGTGTGGGGACAGGGGAGAGAGATGGTCCAAACAGTGTATGCACATATGAATAAATGAATAAACAATAAAAGCATTTTAAAGTAGAAAAATCTGATATATATGTTAAACCCTAATATCGACTCCTTTTTATAATTATGCCTATTTTAAAAAATCCAAAAATGGCCTAAGATATATTATGTAGGCCTTTCTGATGTTATATGTCAACTCTAAATTCAAAAAGACTAAAAAATTATTATAATGCTGATCTACATTAAAAAATCCAGAATTTAGACAATGACTCAGGCCTATGTTAATGATATTCTGGTCAAAGAGCAAACATGAAACAAAAAGTTATAGATCCCAATACAGACCCAATCTTAAATTATCAATTTTAAAATACTTTTGTTTAAATTTCAATGTGAAAAATTATACAACAACATGACCAAATACAAACAAAAATTATCAATACATAAGACCACTAATTATAAAAATTTAATGTTGCACATTTAAAAATATAGAAATCTTACTATGACTTAGACCAACTATCAAAAACATATAAATATAATACTTTCAACAGTAATTCTACAAAAGAGCAAAAACTTTCAAAAATATTCTTTTTTTGTCAGTCAATACTGAATATCATTTACAAATAACAAAAAGAGGCAATGAGATATCAAACCTCTCTAAAATTTAATAATTTACCCTCTTGGGTTTGAACAATCAAACAAAATATAATTTATAAAATAAGAAAAGTTTAAAACAAGAATATTACAATAAAAATAAATTGCACTATATACAAATAAACATCCCAACTTTACATATACTTAAAAAGATAACTTCCTACAAAACTAGTTATACACATAGAAAAATGAAACTAGGCTCTTAAATCTCACCCTCTAATGAATGAATTAAAAATGGATCAAAGATCTTAATTTAATTCTGAAACCTTAAAAATTTTGTTTTTCTGCTTATTTTTTATTGTGTTAGGTGGGTGTACATTGTGGCATTAACAAAAATTCTTATAATATATGAAATATATCATACTTTAATACACCCCCTCTAACATTCAGGGTTCTTTTTTCTTTTTCTTTTTCTTTGGCAGTACTGGTTATAGAACTCAGGTCCTCAGACTTGGTAGGCAGGTACTGTAACACTTGAGCCATTCCACCTGCCCTGAAAGTACAATAGGAGAATAGCTAAAACACTGGAAGATGTAGGTATAGGCAATTATAGTCTGAACATAATTCTAATTGCACAAATAATAAGAACAAGAACATAAAAAGGTGACTGTAGGAAATGAAAAAGATTCTGCAAATCCGACAAAATGAAAAAGATTCTGCAAATCCAAGAAAATATGAGGACATATTTGTCAGTTATTGAAAAGATCAAGGCTTAATATCCAGAATGTACAAAGTGTTCAAAACATTAAACATCAAAACAACAAACAATCCAGTTAATAAATGAGCAAATAAAGTGAAGAGACAGTCCTCAGAATAAGTATTAATGGCTAATAATATATGCAAAAGTTTCAGTATTTCTAGCCATAAAAGAATTGTATATCACTACTACACTGACATTCCATCTCACCCATGATGGAATGGCAATCATCAATAAAACAAACAACAAGAATTCCTTATGAGAATGTGATGAAAAAGGAAACCACATACACTGTGAGAATGTAAATAATTGTCACTGCTATGAAAATCTGTATGGAAGCTCATCAAAAAACAAACAGCAATAAAAAAAATCTAAAAATAGCCTTACAAAATGTCCCTGCTATACCACTCTTGGGCATAGATTCAAAGGAGTGTACACCAATATAAAAGAACAACACCTGCACATGCACATGGATGGCATGTTTATAAACAAAATCAGCTATGGGATCAGTCTAGTTGCCCTAGAACCAATGAGTGGAGGAAGAAAATGTGATTTATGCACACAATGGAGTATTATTCTCCCATAAAGAAGATTTCAATTATGTTATTTGCAGGGAAATGGATGGAATTGAGGATCATTAGGTTGAGTGAGATAAGCCAAGATCAAAAAGCCAAATATTGCATGTTTTTGCTCACATGTGTAATCTACACTTACCATGAGTATTATGATTGTAATAATGGCTCATGAGTATAAAGGGAGATAATCTGGGTGACATAAGTGGGAGGGTAGAGGGGCAAAGGAGAGAGTACTGACGTACTGACAAGTGAAGAGACACAAGGTCGGTTACGCACATATGAAGACAGCATAATGAGTCCTACAAAATAATATTTGAGAAAAGGGAAGGCAAGAGAGAGAGGGGGATATAAAGTTCTATAATAGAGGTGATGAACTTGGTCTAAATATACTTTATGTAAAAAAAACCACTTATACTATTAATGTGGGCTATTAAAAATCATTAATTTTAATTTACCTGATTATCAAAATAAAAATTAAAAAACCTCCCCACAGAGGTCAATCCCCCTCCAGAAATTACCCCCAACAACTCCGAAAAAGTTGATTGATACCCTAAAATATTATAAATATAAAAAACTAGGATGCTAAAATTAGTTGTACCAAAGTAATCACATAAACTGAGGGGACACACCCTCTCCTATGAAAAAATCAGCCCAAAACTCTGTATGTGGATGTGGTGGTCATCTACCTCAGAGATGGCAGGTCTTTTTTTTTCTTGTTTTTCTTCCTTATCATCTCTTTAACTCCATCTACCACTTTTCCATGCTTACTATTATATGTTTACTGGCCTTTTTGCTATTCTTTGGTCACTCTCTGACCTTTGTACTTGCTGTTCCCTCTGTCTGTAACAAAAATGTAAGATAACTCCATCACCATCTTTAAGTCTTTCTCAACTATCAACTTTTCAGCTAGACCTTCCATAGCATCTCTCTTTAAAATTGTAAAATCTCCCACCCACACTCCTTATCATTATTCTCTGCTGTATTTTTTTATCCATAGCACTTATAATAGCTAATACATTATATATATATATATAATGTATATATATACATATATATATATATGTATTTTTTTTTAGTTGGCAGGTCTTAAAGGCTAAACATGTCCAAGGCTTCCCATTCTCAACTCCAAAAGTCATCCTTCAGTATCTTATTAAAATGTCAGGTATTTCTTAATACAACAAAAATCATGATAAACTTCTTTTCAGTATTAGGGCCTCATAGTCTGTCTTACTTAAATTCCTAGAGGACATTCTGTAAAAGTTCTGTGTCAATAAAACCTCAAAGGTCAAAAGATTCCTCATTTCCTAATATGTAGGTATAGAAATTTTAATTTCTCACAAAAAATCACCAACTCCATTATTAGACTAAATTATTTTGACTACTTTAATGGCCACTATGCATATAAATATTGAGCATCCTATCATTCTGAGGGGTTAATGAGCACCCAACATAAGGAAATATAATGCTCCTTAAATAAACTTTTCAAAAAAATATCCTCAACAGTGCAACCAAAAAATAAGTAAATTGAAAAAAAAATTCCTCAACTCTAAACAACCCTACAGAACAAAAATAACTCTGTGTATTGTCACTCACTCATTACTCCTATATTTCTCTCTTGAAAACCAATATCCTATTAAGCCCAAAAGTATATCAGAACCACCAGTTTCACTTACTAAGTTTAAGAAATTTAGATTATTCGTGCCTTACAAATCCCCTTTGTGACTTATCTATTCTTTCAAATAACAAGTACAGGCTTACACAAATTAAAAAAAAAACTTTAGCAATTTTTCAACCCATACTACTAAATTTTTATGATATTTTAGTTTAAATACTTATATATGGTTCTGGTTTAGTGTTCTTATTTGAAAAAATAAATTTTCTACCCTCATCTAAATAAACGGTATCCATATTTGCTTACTTTCAATAGAAATACATTAAAAACACTATAGTATACTTACACTATTTTGCTGCAAAATAGTGTAATACAGTAATACTCCATATAAACTCATATCTACCATGGATAAACACTTAAAAAGTGCAACTCTTAGGCAAAAGGTTAATAAAATAATATTTAGCACATGTAAATCAATAAAAATAATTAATAAGCAAACATACACAATTAATAAAAATATTATTCAAAACCTTTACAAAACAGCCAATTAATGACACTATCTAACATCCTAAACTTAAAAAATATTCAGAATCACAATCACCATACTGAGGGCTCATAACATATAATCTCAGATGGGAAAAATGTTGAATCTCCACAATTAGCTAAGATAATGAATAACAAATGTTTAAAAGTAATAGTTACTTCCAAGAACTATTATATCAATTTAATTTAAACTACAGTCCAAATAATTCAGAAGATTGCTTTATCTTAAATAAATAAAACCACACATGAACTAAATTTTAAAATCTCAGTAATTGTATTAAACCTCAACGACTAATGATAAAACTTTTAATACTCAAAGCTACTAATTCCCAAGCCACTAATTAAATACAGAAAATACTTCAGATACCTCACTGAAATTCTTGTAACAAATGTGATGTTTATGTGACAAAAAACCTTGGGCCTGCCTAAGCCTGGTTCGGGTAGGAAAATTTATTTTCAGAACTATCTAGATGTAAAAACAATAGACAACACCTTACAAAACCTCTTATCATATCCAGTATTTCTAATAAGTAAATGAAATCTACTTACAACAGGTATGACCAACATGTAAAATACATTACCAAGTTCACTCTTTCTTTGAAACAGGTCAAGACATGTCTCTCCTAAATTCAAAACCAAAAATTTAATGAAACATTCTTCAAAATAAAATGTTCCTGATCCTTCTTATTACTACCCAGGTAGGAACTAATGCCCTCACAGCTTACATGCTGTCTTTAATTTCCAAATATCTAAATTTCTCCTTGATACTGAGACATCTCTAGAACCAGATCAATGTTAGGTCAAATTGTACACCCAGCATTACAGATTTATCAAACTCATGGTTTAATGGAGACTACAGGTTAAAAATTTGTAATATTTTTGATGTTTACAAACTTACTACTCTGCTATTATATTGTGTGTTGTCTTCTCTAAAACATCACATAACTACTTTTCCAATACAAAACCACACCATAATCCTGTTATCATCTTACCTTTACAGTCAAAGGTCTAAGTTTTCCATATCACCTCTCCATCAAATAGAGTGCAATTATCAGTTATACAATGTTAAGCAAGACTGACGTCCTTTTACATTTGACAAGAGCCATCCAAGACACACTTTCAACTCTTCACAACTCTGTAAAATCAAGGGGCCAAAGTGATTTAAGTGGGAAAATAAGGCAGGCTAAAAGAGGGATAGATGACTCTGATCTAATGCAAGCCAGAATATGGATTTGGGATTATATTTTTAAAAATTGTAATATAGAAGCTTTAAAGAAAGCATTGGTTGTATTCTTTCCAACACACTTCTCATTAAGTTACAATATATATTAAAGAACAACAAAAACCAGTTCTTCTAAAATTCCTCTGACCTGTACTATTGAGTAATGAGCCCTGAGAAGAAAGAATGCCTAGTTGAACAAACCTTTTGGAGAAAAATCTGACAATAGAGTTACAATACATAGGCAACTATGTCACAAGATCATTTGATTTGTAACATCTCCCCAGATGCAATACCTTCACAGATGGATAATAACATCAAAGTGTCAAAACAATAAAAGGACTGTCTGCCAAGTACATAATACAAAAACACAACCCTCATATTGATTGAAGCTAAACTCCTTAATCTATGCCATAGCATGTGAATTACATACATGAAAGTACTTATCCTGTGCTTTAACACCCCCAGTCCACTCAACTGGTGCATTTACCAAGTTTCCTACATCTCACTGCTTTGCTTCCTTACCCAATATAATCACTAGCACACTGTTACATAAAAAATCCTCTTAAAATTTTTTTTTGTGATCCAGTCAAGAATAACAACACACATGAGCAACAAGTAAAGGTTTTATCTCTTTGAAAGCCTCCTTAACTCTATTGACAATATTTCCCTATAACTCATCTAATACTCAGTATCTAGTAGGGAGGTGTGTTTCCTGAACTGATATTGCCAAGTTTTCATTCAACTACTCATATATGTGGTGAAAAAATGAATATCTTTCTTACATTTCTTTTAAAAGTGTGGTTTTCTATGTGGCCGTGCAGATAAATAATACGTGTTTACTTCTCACAGAGTTAGCACACATACTGGTAACACTCCTTGTGCCCATCCTTGTGATATTGATGGTGGAATGTTTCAAATAACTCCTTAAGAAAATAAGACTTCCCTTGCAATGCTATGTGCATGGACCTCTATAAGTATTCAGGTAGAATAGATGATTCATGAACTGATATAGGAATTTTCATAAGCATAGATAAGATGAGACAAGAAGAAAATACATTATTCACAATGAGCTTCTCAGAGACAGGTCAAGATGCAAAATGACTATCACAGTCCTTCAGGAATGAAATTTCTCCTACATAGTGAAGTGCTCATATGATCCTAAATTGTAGCATAGGATATCTTACATTCATCTACAAATTAAGGGATGAAAGTACGTATACCTAACTTCTCTTTTCTTTTGGTGCATATGCTGTGATAAGAAATCCTGGAGCGCTTAACAATTTTAAAGAATGTGGCTTTGTAATTTTTCTGTACTAAGAAAATTTATGTTTGAGTTCAGAATTCAGAAGGACAACAATATTAGGGTTTATTGTCATGTTTTTGAAATGACAACACATGAGGAAGATTAAGAATTTTTCATGGTTCCAGCCTAGATTTGATGGGTGATGCTGAACTTTCTAAATTCTGAAGCAATCCTCTAGGTATAGCTTCTATGGCCTATAAAAATGCATTGTGCCCTGATAGAGAAGGTGTTTCCTGAAACATAGATTTATATGCTTTCTTTGTCACATTTCTTTCTCAAGGACACAGTGACTCTTAAAGGATTGTTATCAAATCATTGGTACTTGCTAAGAAGTAAAATTTGCTCTCATAACTGTTCAGACACTTGGATCATAAATATCCAAGTAAGTGAGGAGGCTGTGCCTCACCTATTAGTGCAATATTTTTTCATGATTTTAGTGAAGTATCTGTTAGTATAAAAGCTTTAGAAGATGGCACATTCAGTCTTTGAAATCTTTTATTCTCAAATACATATATGAGGACTGTTTTGGACAATTACATGTTTCCCCTTTATTATACATAGTGTGGTTAAAAAATACTCTTATGTGCATAACAACACTACTGGCCCTATATGGTTGTATCCTTGGTAACAATCTATACATATTTGACACCAACTACTTTTAGAAGAATAAATAGACATTCAGATCCTTTTAAGAGGAGCAGTCACAGAGACAGAGAAGAAGGGCTGTCTTATAAGTATTTTCCATTCATAACTGAAGGTTTCCATGTAGTGTTGTTGGATCCTGTAATAACATCATGACCTACACAGTCACATGTGTAACAAAATTTTTCCCTGATATCTTTGTCTGTGACAGGTCAAGATATCTCAGGGAGATGAAAAAGTTGTCAAGTGGAGAATTGCTGGTTCTGGTTATTGGTGCTCTTTGTGAATATCTTACCATAGGATACCTAACCTTCTAATATATAGTTTAATACGGGGTTGTCCCTGATCCTTCCTGCTAATAACATTTGTTACAGGTGCTCAGGTAAGAAATGACCAATCCCTTACATTTTAAAGACAATGAGTTTATACCTTTTTTATGGTGTACAAAATTGGCATTGATCCTGTAGGTATTGGGACATGGTTGGACCCTGGATCATTGTCATTTTTATTAAAATTGAGACTCTGTTTTAGAATCAGAAATTCTTCTGGCACCATACTAGAATGGATGCAACATAAAGACCATGCCATTCAACTGAAGTTAATCCATGTATCCAGGTAGAGTTGAAGGTTATGTAAAGGTAATAATACATAGGTGACCTGCTACAACAATTTGTATTCTGAAACACATCTGTGTATGTTTTCTCACAGTTTCACTGAAAGAGAATAGAGCATTGACAGTGCATTGCTAATAACCAGGTAGGTGATAAAGTAGTGCATGTGTACAACAGATAATATATTCAATATCTTCAAGGTTGAGCAGGGTGTGTATGTCCAGTTATTGTCATGTTTTCTGTAGGAATCCTGTGTAGGTCTTCCCTAATATGCAGAGATCAGAAGCCACATTCACTCATGAAAGACCCCTTTATTTTCATATATATATTTGAAGAATGTTTTCACGTAACTACATTTCCCCCTACGTGGGGCATATATATGGTGAAAGCATGAATATATGCCTCACATTCCTAATCAAGAGAAAGATTTTCTTGTATCTTTGTAGAAACTACTGCGTATATATGCTCCAAGGGATAGAAGCATAAGCAGACATCTGCATGATATTCTTCCCTGCAGTCTTGACCAGGGATAGCTTTAGGATTTTTTTCTGGAAAATGATAAGACTCTGACAGTCTCTGTTTATAGTTTTGGAATTATCCAAATGTAACTGAATCCCAAAATTAAACTATGTCCTGGGATATTACCAAGAACACAGGATCAACAGGTGTTTATCAAATCAGTTTGCAGTATCTTACAGAGAGGCCAAGCATGACACGAGTCAATAAAGTCTCCTGGAACATGATTGGTATTCAGGTACATGCTGCTATTGGCCTATGTGACATAATTAACTTTCTGCTCATCAAAAACACAGGTAAGTGAGGACTGTGGCCCTACACTTCCCTAGTATGCATCTTGGTTGTTCTGGCTAGGCTCAAAAAAGGCAGTAACTATTTTTAAAACATTTTAAGTACAATTAAATTTTATTTTGAATCCATGTGATTTGAAGGAATGATTTTATTGTGGTTCCTTGTAATCGCATTGATCCTGTCAGCTCAGAAAGAAGCACAGGTGTGTGTGTGTGTGTGTGTGTGACTGCTATTCTGTTTTTATTTTTTTGCAGATGTCCAGACAGGATATGATGGTTCCTTGTGTTGATCTCATCAATGTAAAATTAATCCAAATATACAGGTAGAGCTCAAGTTTGGCTTAACAATGATTTTGTGTATATAACAATGCAAGAATTTTTCCAGAATCTTACTAATAACCAAGGAACTGAAAAACTGATGACGACACAGTGCAGATCATCTCACATTCCATATTCAAAAAGGTGAAGTGGCTCTGCCTATTTAATTTCATTGTTGATGTTTTTTCCTTTGTATTTTTTTAGATTTTGTATTTATTTGTTTGTATGTGCATACATTATTTGCTCCATTTCTCCCTCCTGCCCCCTGCCCTCTCCTTTACCCCTTCCCTCCAACCGCCCTCTCTTCCAGGCAGAACGTGTTATGCCCTCTTCTCCAGTTTTGCTGAAGAGAAGAGATAAGCAATAATAAGAAAGACATAGTGTTTCTGCTAGTTTGAGATAAGGATAGCTATACAGAGAGATTCCTAGCATTGCTTCCATGCACAAGTGTATTACAACTCAAATTGATTCATCTCTACCAGACCTCTTCATTACTTCCCAGTCACCTTCCCATAGTGACCTCTGTTGTTTTAAGGTTACTCTATTAGCTCCTCTACAGTGGACACATCAAACACTTTCAAGTTTTGGGTTTCCTACCTTTCCCTATTCCTCCTGTATGTGTTCTTCCCTTACGTTGTGACCCACGTCCAATAGTCTTAATCCTTTTGTTTTAAGTCTAAAGTCCACATATGAGGGAGAACTTATGATTTTTGGCCTTCTGAGTCTGGCTAACTTCTCTTAAGATGATGTTCTCCAGTTCCATCCATTTACTTGCAAATGACAAGATTTCATTCTTCTTCATGCCTGCATAAAATTCCATTTTGTATAAATACCACATTTTCTTAATCCATTCATCAGTAGTAGGGCATCTTGCTTGTTTCCATAACTTGGCTATTGTGAATAGTGCTGCAATAATATGGGTGTACAGGTGCCTTTGGAATAACCTGAGTTGCATTCCTTTGGTTATATCCCTAGGAGTGGGATTGCTGGATCATATGGCAGATTTATATTTAGTTTTTTAAGAAGCCTCCATATTGTTTTGCAGAGTGGTTGTACTAGCTTGCATTTCCACCAGCAGTGTTTAAGGGTTCCTTTTTCCCTGTATCCTTGCCAACATTTGTTGTTGGCAATGTTTTTGATGATAGCTATTCTAACAAGGATGAGGTGGAATCTTTATGTGGGTTTGATTTGCATTTCCTTAATTGCCAAAGAAGGTGAGCATTTTTTGGCCATTTGGATTTCTTCTTTTGAAAAAGTTCTGTTTAGTTCAGTTGCCCGTTTCTTTATTGCTTCAATGATTTGGGGGTAATTTAGTTTTTTGAGTTCCCTGTATATTCTGGTTATCAGTCCTTTGTCTGATGGATAGCTAGAAAATATTTTCTCCCACTCTGTGAGTAGTCTCTTCAGTTTAGAGACCATTTATTTTGTTGTGCAGAAGCTTTTTAATTTCACATACTCCCATTTGTCCATCCTTTGTCTTAGTTTCTGAGATGCTGGGGTTCTACTAAGGTCCTTGTCAAACCCATTGCTTTTCTTTTTTCTTTTGCCTGCTCCAGGTTTGCCTGTTGTACAGGTATGAGGGGAACCACATTCAGTCATTAGATGCAGTCCTATTTTTAGATACATTTAAGAAAACACATTTTTACCATACATACCTCCACTCCTAGTACCTCCCTAGCATTTATAGGAAGCATCAGAAATTATTGATGTGAATATAGTAATCATATAGATAGAGGCATAAGAAGGTTTCCATATAATTTTGATTGTCCTTCTCTAGCATGTGTTGGGTAGGATTTTAAAGGATTCCTCTCAGGAATTTAAGAGTACTTTTACAAGGTTGTAGGGGTGGACCTCTGTAAGTATTCAATAAGTGTAGATGGAGCATGAACTGATATAACACTTTGGGTATATCTGAATGTGTGTCACATGACACATGTAATAATTTGGTTTTTATTGTCTTTTTCAAAGGCAAATAAAGACTACAAATTTACTCACAGAAGTTATCAAGAATAAAATGTCTTTTAAATCATTAAGTACTAATATGAAGTTAAATAAAAGTGCGGGACATCAGCACTTCACGTACAAAGCTCAGGAATGAGGGTATTCAAAAACCTCCCTTAGCATGCTTTCGTTGCTTGTGCCTTATAAGAATCCTTTGATTCCTAGCTGTTTTAATGAATATGCATTTTTAATTTTTCTCTGGCCAGCAAATTTTTGTTGAAACTGTTAATTCTCAGAGGTTAAGATATCTTGGTTCATTGTCATTATTGTTGAACTACCTATAAAGGAGAAAGCTAAGATATTTTCCATGTTTTCACTCTGAAAAACATAGGCATCTATGAAATTCCTTTTATCTCTGAGGTAACACATGAGTTTAAATATAATTTAAGTTACACTTCAGTTTGGTCCTGTGCAAGGGAGGAGGAAAATGTCCTGTTATATAAAACTGTACCTTGAAACAGTCTTTTTCTTTTTTTTTTCCATTACAGTCAATAGAACAGAACTTTAGAGAATCATAGGTAAAACATTGTTTATACGTAAGTAAGTAGCAAGCTGAACATTTGACAGTGGAAACAATCTGCTATTAAATATATTCATAGGTGAGAAGGTGGTGCTCATGTGTTATTAAATGTTCCTTCTGATTGCCATTGGAGGCCATGTGTCTCATGTTGTAGTGCCCATGAAATGTCTGCCTTCATGTCCTTCACGCTTTTCATCCAAAACCACTTTTGTGCATCTGCCTACTCCTAGACTTCTAGGAACATTCCTAGTATAGTCTACACTTGGGACTCTCCACAGGTTGGAGAAAATTTGAGATGAATGGCACAATATCTAACATATTCTGAAAACAAAATTCTTACAAAATAAATTTATAGGTCCCACAGTCTAAGACATGAGAGAAACCAACCTTAAGGCCCCTTTCTTTCAATACAATGATGATTGAGCTCGAGAAGTATTCAGCACTATTCACAATAGCCAAATTATGGAAATAACCAAGATGCCCCTCTACTGATGAATGGATTAAGAAACTGTGATATTTATACACAATGGAATTTTATGCAGCCATGAAGAAGAATTAAATCTTATCATTTCCAAGTAAATGGATGGAACTGGAGAACATCATCCTGAGTGAGGTTAGCCAGGCCCAGAGGACCAAAAACCATATGTTCTCCCTCATATGTGGATTTTAGATCAAGGGTAAACACAACAAAGGGATTGGACTTTGATCACATGATAAGATGAGAGCACATAAGGGAGGTATGAGAATAGGTAAGAAACCCAAAAAACTAGATAGCATCTGATGTCCTTAATGCAAGGGAAGTAATGCAGAAACTTTAAAATGACAGAGACCAATAGGAGAAGGGGACCAGGTACTAGAGAAAAGGTTAGCTTGAGAAGAATCAATTTAGAATGGAATACATATGCACAGGAAAGGAATGCAAGGGTTCTCCCTGTATAGCTATCCTTATCTCAACTAAAAAAAAAACCCTTGTTCTTCTTTATTAATGTTTATACTCTCTTTTCAACAAAATTAGAGATAAGAGCATAACAGTTCTTGCTTGGGAGTGAGGGTGTGGGGGGGAAGAAGGAGGGGATGGGGTGAAAGGGAGGTGGGGTGGAGAAGGGGGGAGAAATGACTCAAACATTGTATGCACTTAGGAATAAAAGGAAAATAAATAAATTAATTTTTAAAAAAGCTAAAATATTAACAACATTTTAAATCTCTAATTTCTCTCCTTTCATTCTTGCCATCATTATATCTAACACCAAGCCTGTAGTCTGTCAATCCTTAGGACACAAATGACCTTCATAATTTTAATATAAATATTTTTCCAGTTTCCTTGATTTACTTTATAGCGCTTACTTTTTTAAACAAAATTATAAATTGTCTACATAGTTACCCTTATAAGGTATTTTTTTCTTACATTTGCTTAACTTAGGAAAATCTATAAGCACAAGACTTTTGTGTCATAAACTATAGTTACACGGTTAATATATAAAAATTATTCTCTCTTTGTATATTCTCTCTCAATTTTCCTTTCTGGTTTTTACTGAAGTAGTTTCACTGTTCAAGGTAATTTTAAAGTTTTGTTACCTTAGTCAGCCTTAGCTAAAAAGTAACATTCTGTTGCTTTTAATTTATATGAAACCAAAGCTAATTATATAAAAATCCTTTGTAAAATCCAAGCAATATTTACAACACAAAGAGCATTCCATGGGGTGGTATTCTCTCCCATGGCCCCCCTGTAATGAACTGACCAATGTGGCCTGCAAAGGAGGGCCATATGTGGCAACCATTGGTCTTTTCACAAAGCCATTTTTAAAATTAAGATAGTAAAAAGATCACCAAGCTGGGACCAGTGGCTCATGCATATAATCCTAGCTTCTTAGGAGGAAGAGATCAGGAGGATCATGGTTCGAAGCCAGCCTGGGCAAATAGTTTTCAAGAACCTATCTTGAAATACCCTTCACAAAAATATGGCTGGTGGAGTGGCTCAAGGTGAAGGCCCTGTGTTTAAGCCCCAGTACTCCCACCAAAAAGTATCACCAATACTATGTCTTTAAACTTCAATTAAAAATATTAAATATTGGAAAAATCACTCCTTAATGGTTACATTTCTTAAGTTATACATGTATTCAGTCCCCTACACCTTATTAAAGACAGCTTTCTAATCACTGTTTCAACAAAAAAGAATACTTATCAACATTAAAAAACAGATTCTCCCAAGAGCTTTTCTTAATTGTAAGAGATAAAATCCCAGCACTATACTCAAAGTTCAGGATCCCTAAATTCATTTTGGAAAGGTTTATCTATTTAAAACCTACTTCTATAACCCAAAGTAGACTATTATTACAGACCAAATACCCTAAAATCTTAATTCCTAAAAATCTCTTCTTTAATATTTAAAAAGTCTTCATGTTATAAATTTAAAATCTGAAAAAAAAAATCTCACTCTGTATTGACCACCTCAGCCCTCACTGTTTGACTCATCCTGATTTTTTTTGACTCATGATTAAAAAGGGGATCCAAATAGCCTCAAAATTAGGCTTGTATTGTCATACTTCAGTAATAAGGAACACCCTCTCACCATACTCCAACTTATTTACTAACTATTCTCTAAAATGTTAAAGTCATCCCTTTGTGAAATGCCATGGTCTTGGACTCTGGATTAAAATAAAATTCTAATTAACAGTCTTCTTTTCTTTTCTTTGTTGTGTTTGGTTCTCATTTCATTTTTATTTCTTTTTTTTCTTTTCTTTTCTGCCTTCTTCCTTTTATTCCAGACACAAACAAAAAAACTAAACAACATGAGTAATGTTGTTGACATTCCTAACAACATTCCCTTAAAAAACATATTAAAGCATTAGAATTAAATAGTGATTGTACATAGTTAATATTTTAACTGCAATGAAAATTCTCTCACTATAAGTTAAAAAATAAAAGCAACTGGTTTTTAGAGTAAAACCTAATATTTACTACTTTTAAAATTATATTTATTTCATAAAAATATAAAAATAATGCAATAAAATACATTATGTACACCTTTCACATTATGTGGAAACTTTAAAATAAAAAAGAGTGAAGAAAATATTATATACCTCATCCACATTTTAAAATTCAAAATTTCGAAAATGATTCACACTATGCTGCAGATATTTGGGTTAAAGAGCCAAACACACCAGTAAAAAGAGTTATGGATGCCAAGAATGACCCAAGTTAAAATTATGAATTTGCCAAGTACTTCAAGTACCAATTTTAATTTATAAAATTACATAATCATTTGTCAAATTTTAAACATAAAACAATCAATACATAAATCCATTAAGTATAAAACTGGTCTTAAATGCTATGCTCTTAAAATAAAAATCATGCTAAAATCTATACCAACAAACAAAGACCTTAAAAATATGCTAACATCAATCCTAATTGAACAAAAGGACAAACACCTTTAAAAATATTCTTCATTAGTCTGTCAGTACCAAATATCATTTGCCTACTGAAACTACCACAAGAAAGAGACCAAGGTAGAATGAAGAAAATTAGAGGAGATAACGAAGTGGGCTTATAATAATACACACATGGAAATATCACAAGGAAAGTCCCTGTGTATCTACCTTTATTTCAAGCTAAAATGTCATGTGTTTTATTTTATTTTTTTGTCTTTTTCCTCATACAAAATAAGAGAACAGGAGGGCAGAGCAAGTCCTTCCCAGGGGGGAGGGATGGCACAAGTGGGAGGAAGGAGGTGTTGGGAATAGGGTGTAGGAGGAAGAAGACAGAGCAATAAAATGTGTACACATGTAAGTAAGTGCAAAAATGATACATGTTGAAACTACTCCAGGAGTCAGGGGAGGAGGTAATAAAGGAGAATGGTTGAGGAGGTGAATTCATGTATGATATATTTGATACATTTTAAGAACCTGTGTAAATGCCACAATACACCCTCATAATAATAGGGAAAAAAATAAAATTATAGAACAAAACACATATCATTTGCAAACTGGAAAAAGAGGCAATCAGACCTCAAACTCTATTTAAAATTAATACTTTATTCCACTTTGTCTTCAACGTCCCAAATATTATTTACCAAATAAGAAAAGGTTAAAATAGGAGCATTATAAAATAAGAAATGCAATACTGATAAATAAACATCCCAATTTCAAGTATAGACAAAAAATAAATTCCTGTAAAACTGGTTATGAAGACACAGAAGAATGAAACTAGTCACTTGACTCCCACCCTCTACAGAAATGAATTAAAAGAGATCAAAGATCTTTATGTAATTTCTGAATCTATGAAAGTGCCTCAGGAGTTTTTTGGGAGGGATGGGAAGACGCAGTACAGGGCATAGAATTAATGGCCTTGGGCTTGCAAGGTAGGCATTCTTACCACATGAGCCACACCACAGCCCTGAAATTACAACAGGAAAACACTAGAAGCTGTAGGTATAGGTAATTATTTTCTGAACATGACTCTAATAGTGGAAAAAATAAGAAAAAGAACAGACAAAGTCAGTTGCATCAAATGAAAAAGATTCTGTAAATCAAAGGAAACAATTATGAGAGTCAAGAGACAGGTCACAAAGTTGGAAGAAATACTTGACAACTATTGAAAGGAAAAAGGATTAATACTTTGAATATATGAAGAACTCAAAACAATAAACACCAAAAGAACAAACAATCCAATTAATACATGGGCAAATGACTTGAACAGACAATAGCATAAATGACTAATAATAAATGAAAAAATCAACATTCTTAGCCATAAACAAAATACATATCACTACTACTCTGAGATTCCATCTACCCCTGTCACAATGCAATCATCAAAAAAAGAAACATAAAATTGTTATGAGGATGTAATGAAAAGCAACCTATATGTGCATACATATGGATGTATGTATAAACCATATATATACACCATACAACCTAGTGGCAATGTAAATAAGTGTCACAGCTATGGAAATCATTATGAAGACTTACTAAAAGACAAACAGCAAAATCTAACAATAGTCTTGCCTAATGACCCTGATATACCACACTTGTGCATAGACCTAAAGAGTATAATCTATCATACAAGAATGACACATGCACATCCACATTGATCACAGCAGTATTCACAATAGCCAGCTATGGAATCAGCCTGGTTGCCCAAGAATGGATGGAATGAGAATCATCATGTTGAGCAAGAGAAGCCAAGCTCAAAAAGCCAAATACTACAGGTGTTTGCTCATATGTGGGAATAGATCTACAATGAAGATGATGATAGCAATAGTGGGATATTAACGTGAAAGGGAGACCCTTCTGTAGGATAAGCCAGAGGGGGAAGGGGGAAAAAGAGGTAGGTTACACATACACATGAAGACAGTAAAAAGAATCTCTCCAAATAGTGCTGAAGAAAGGGGGGTGAGGAGAAATGGATTATAGGGTTATATGTAGAGGGGTTGAACTTATTCAAAATACTCTACATGCAACAAGGAATTTCCACAATGAAACTCACTTGTATATTAATATTGGCCAATAAATATATCCATAATTTGAATTCAACTTATTATCAAAATAAAAATTTTAATTAATGTTTCCAACAATGTTTAAGCCCTCATAAAAAGACCAAAAAACAATATTGACTAATCACTCCCAAAATATAAATATAAAAAAGCTGGGACACTGATAGTCTAATGGCATCAAATGAATCACATAAAATGAAGATATACTCCCTGTGTCATGTAAAAGACAGACCAAAATAAATGTCCCTCTCTTTGGAGAGGTGATTGGTCATCCATCTACTCCAGAGGATGGAAGATCTTAAAGGCTGAAAATGACCAAGGCTTCCCTCCTTCAGCTCTAAATAGTCATCTTTCAAAATTTTCTTAAAATCTCAGGTCTTTCTAAATGTAACAAATTCATTTAAGTATTGGGGCTTAATATTCTCCCCTAACTAAATTCCTAAGACCACTTTTTACAAAAACAAAGAGAAGACTCACCCTGTTTCCTTACCTACAGGTATAAAACTATTAACTTCTCACTAAAATCTTAACAAAATGTCCCACCCCAATATTAGCCACAAATATTTTGAATAATTTAAGTGCCACTATGCATTTAAATATTGAGCATCTTAATATTCCTGAGAATCTGATGAGACCCCCAACAGAGAAAAAATCATAACATTTCCAAAAGGTCCTTGTCCCCCCATAAAATCCTCAACAATACAACAAAAAAATAAGTAAATGAAATAAAGATACCTTACAGAAGAGTAACATGTCAACCTATTTTCATTCACTTTTATAAGTCCTCTCCTTATCATCATGAAAACCAATATCCTATTAAGTTGAAATCTAAATCAAAACCACAACCTTCAATTACTGTTTTAAAAATGCAAATTAATAGTGCCTTCTTGATACCCTTATAATTCACCTATTCTCCCAAATAACAAAGAAAACTTATACAAATCTTAAAAAATTTCAGCACTACTTCAGCCCATAGTCCCTAAGCCCTTAAATATTTTGCCTAAATACTTACAAAGGGTTCCTGTTTTGGAGTTATTATTTTTAAAAATACAGACTTCTACATTCCTCTAAAGTCCAGAATTTTTGCTTGTTTTAAATAAATTCAGACACTTTCCCAACTATAGACTTAAACTATTTTGCCTCAGATGTATAAAAATATACTGTGGTTAAAAACTAAAACTATAACTCTAGGTCAAAGTCCTGATTCAGTAGGTAAATAATTTGCCACAAAAATATTAAAATTAAAATAATTAATAATATCTGAACATACACAACTAATCAAGCTAATGAAACTTTACAAAATGTCCTGTTAACAACACTTATAATATCCTAAACATAAAAAAATTCAGAGTTAAAACAAACACTAACAAATGTTCAAAATGTGTGCTGTCAAAAAGGAAAAACTTTAAAATCTCCACAATCACCAAATAAAAATTATCAGCCTTTAAAACGTAAAAGATATTGCAAGTTTAGAATGACTATTATCTCTAGTTAATTCACACTTTCATCCAACTAACTCAAGGACAACTTTATTTTAGACAATAAAACAACATGTATAAAAATTGCCACTATATGAGTGGGTGAAATCCCCCCTACTAATTATAAAACCACTTTACTACTCAAATTTTTAATAGCTATGCCTCTAATTAAATACAAAAAAATTACATGAAATACTCCACTGAAAATGTGACAGTTATGTGACAACAAACCATGGCCCTGCCTAACCCTAGATTGAGATAGGAAAATGTACTGTCATGTTACCCTATAAACAAAAAATGACAGATGTTACAAAACATATTAAGTTACCAGTACAGAATCATAAGTAAACAAAAGGTATGATCAAGTAGCCTCTATTTCATCTCTACAATAACCTTAAAAATATAAAATAACAAGTAAAATCATTCAGCAACTTTACCCAAATGTTTTTCTATGACTCAGTTAAACACACATTTCTCTTAAGAAATAAAAATAACAAAATCAAATATTCTTCAAACTAAAATTTCCCTAAACTTTCTTAATGCTGCCTAGAGAGGCTCTGACATCCTCATAGAACTTAACCACTGTGTTTATGTTCCAAATATCTCAGCATCACCTCAGTCCTGAAAGATCTTCACAACAAGAAAAATGTTATGTATAACTGTATACCCATCTAAGCATTAATTACCCATCTAAGGTCATGGTTTATGGGGACTCTTGGTTAAATGAATTGCAATAATTGTTTTAATGTTTATATCCCTGAAATTCTGCTACTTTTTATGTTATATTGCCCTCTCTAGTATATCACATAATTTATTTTGCAATACAAAAACATGCCACATTCCTGGTACCATACTATTCTGAGATGTCATTGACTAACTTTTCCATGTCACTTCTCCACCAAATAGGGGGAATTGTCAGAACCATTTTAGGTAGGTCTGATACCTCTTTTCAACAGAAAAGATCCAACAAAGACCGAAAACTCAAATCTCTGGGCTCCATAATGTCAAGGAGCCAAATTGATTTAAGGGAACTAAAAGACAGGATTAATAGTGACAAGGGACCAGCATAAACAGTTGGGAGTGCAATATAAAACATAGCACTAAAGGATCTTTAAAGAAGGAATTAAATGCATTGTCTTCAGCACACACCTCCCATTAAATTACAATACATATTAAACAATAAAAAATTCCTCTGACCGTGACCCTGTTGAAAAATATGCTCTGAGGATGCCAGGTGCCGTAATCATTTTAAGGTGAAATATGTACAGAAAAGTTACAAAATATAGATGGGCCTGTTAAAAATCTTTCATTGGCAAGATCTGCTCAGACATAATGCCTTCAGGCTTAGATAATAAATAACATCAAAGTATTACAGCAACAGCACAATTAAAAAGCTACCAGTGACCTAATACAAAAACATACCATCAAAAATAGGTTTAAGCTAAAAACTTTAACCTATGTTAAAACATATAAAGAACTTTTGTGTAAGAACTAATATTTGTTTCTTAATACCCTCAATCCAGTCTACTTGGTATGTGTTTACTTATTTCCTTATGCCTTACTACTTTACTAGATTATCTAATAGGATCTATACCACAATTTTACTTCATAAATACTCTTAAAATTCTCTTGTTGGAAACATTCAAAAATAACAAAACATATGGGCAATAAGTTAAGGTTATAACACTTTAATAATTTTCGTAAACTAACTATGGTGACACTATTACAGTGCAGCTCACCAGATCTTCAGTGTCCAGGTAGGAAAGAGCAGTGCCTAAACTGGAATTGTCAAGTTTTCATGCAGCTATCCTCTTACTAACTTGACCAGTGTGTAGATATGGGATGATGCTACATTCAGGCATTAGAGTTCTTCATAATTTTAGAGCCATGTAATAAAACATTAGGAGACATATATTTCCCAACATATTTTGCATGCATGTATAGCCAAGCCTAGTAACTTCCTAATATTACTGGTAAAGGCCAAATTTTATTCTATACTTGCTGACAGTGTGACATTAAACTTGTACTGGTAGAGGCATGAAAAGAAATCAGTGTAATTTTTATTGTTTCCAACTTGATGAGTGTTTTGTGACCTCCTATATTTCCACCTATTTTACATATATGTGATGAAAAGATGAGTATTTCCCTCAAATTTCTGTCTAGAGTTTGGTTTTTTGTGTGTCCTTGCAGAAAAATAATATGTATTTTCTCTCAGAGGGATAAAGGCACAAACAGACATCCAGGTCATATTACTTGTGTCCATCAATTTGACAAAAATAATGGAATATTACAGGTATCCTCTCAAAATAGTAATAATTCCCTTTCCAGGCTATCCACATGGACCTCTGTAAGTATGCAAGTAGTGGAGATGATTCTTAAAGTGATGCGAAGTCTCTGGGAATTTTCATATTCACAGATAGGGTGAAACAAGCAGCAAATGCCTTTTCTAACATATGTTTCTCACAGATGAGTCAAGATGCACAGTGAGTCTTAGTGATATCCAAGAGTAAAATTTCTATTACAAAGTGTTTATATTATCCTAAATCACAGAACAGCACGTGAAAACTGCAACTGTAAATTATGAGATAAAGGTATTCCTAACCACTCTTTTCTTTTGGTACACATTCTGAGATAAGAAGCCATGAAGCCCTTAGTAGTTTTAATGAATATGGCCTTGTAATTTTTCTATGGCAAGAAAATTTAACTTTGGAATTCAGAAGGATTTATGATTTATCTGGTTTGTTGTAATTTTTGTTGATATGCTAATATAGGAGAAAGATTAAGTTTTTGTGGTTCCAATCTTGATTTTACAGATGATCATGAAATTCTTTAAACTCAGAATCTGTCCATTAATTTCAGGAGTGTTAACATTGCCCATAAAATGACTGAGGTAAGGGAAATTTGGGGGTAATATGTCCAGGTAGTGTAAGGTGTATTCTGAAACACAGATTTGTATGTTTTCTTTTTCACATTCTCTTCAGATGGATAGGGTGTCCTTAAAAGTATTGTGTTGGGGAGCATTGCTATTTAATAAAAAGTGACAATCTACCCAGGTGGTAGTGTAGATATTCTGATCTTAAATGTTCAGATAGGTGAGGAGTTATACTTCACCTTGTATTCCCATATTTTTTTTCTTGCTTTTGGTAAGGTATCTGTTTGTATTGAAGTTTGAGAGGATTACACACACAAGCATATAGATTTTTATTTTCATATGTGCAACTGAGGAGTGTCATGGTCATTAACACATTTCTCCTTAAGAAGCCTCATATCTCCATAACAACATTTCCAAACCTAATATAATGGAATCTTTCCTAATAAGCAATGCATATTTGTCACAGACTTCTTTCAGAAACATAATAGTTATGCATGCCCTTTGCAGGATCCATCATGGAGGAGTTAAGGAATATTAGCAGATAAACTCTCAAGTTAGGAATGGTTGTCTTAACTTTCTTTGTTACCTATCTGAATGTCTCTAAGTAGTATAGGTAGATCCTGTAGTGACATAATGATCTTGGGAAAGACATGTGGAACAAAATTTATCCACAGGTAAAGTTCAAGTCAAGACATATCAGGGAGATGAAAAAGTCCTCAAGGGAGAATTGCTGGTATCCACATTAGTGGTGCTGTGTATCATAATCTTACTATACAATGTCAGACCTTCCTACATATAGATGAATATGAGGTTGTCCATCATCATTCTTTTCACTAACATTTGTTATAAGTGCTTATAAAGATGACCTTTCTCTTACCACTTGTAGTGACCATCAGTTTACACTTTTAAAATGGCAGAGAAAACTGATATTGATCCTGTGGATATTAGGGCATAGTTGTGCACTGGATGGGGTTGTATTTGTTGACTTTGAGATTTCTTCTAAATATAGGATTTTTGCAGGCATCAATGACACATGAATGCAATATTCCGACCATACAGTTCAACCAGAATTAGTTCACATATCCAGGTGTAGTTGAAGAAATATTTCTGGTCAGGGTAATAAATACATAGGTGTCCCTGTACTGCAGTTTGTATCTTGAAACACATGTATGCATATTATCTCACAGGTTTTCTGATAGATGATAGAGCATTTCCTGAAAGAATGTTGTCCAAGCACTGCTAATACTCACGTAGGTGATGAAGTGGTCCCCATGCAGAGCTGAACTTCTGATATTGAAAATTAGTGGTGTAAGCAGGATGTGCTTGTTTGGGTGTTGTCTTGTTTTTGCAATAATCTCATGTAGGCATTGACTAATGCTCAGGTATGAGGAGGTATCATATTCACTCATGAAAAGCCTCCTTATTTTCAGATATATGTTTAAAGAATATTTCTCCATTCATATATTTTCTTTTATTTTGGACTATATGTGGTGAAAATAGAATGTATACCTCATATTCTTAGCCAAGAGTAAGAGTTTTGTACTAAAAGTGTGGCTCAAGCAGTAGCGTGACTGTTTATAAGCATGAGGCTCTGAGTTCAAGCCCCAGTCACACCAAAAAAATCAAGACCAAGAGTATGATTTTCTTGTATTCTCATAGATTGATAATGTGTAATAAATGTTTCCAGTGATAGAGGCATAAGAATGAATACACACAATGTTCATAATATCCATCCCTGCACTTTTGATGAAGGAATATATTCAGGCATTTGTTTGAACAGTAGTGTCTCTTAAAAATCTCTGTTTGTAGAGACTTGGAATTATCCAAGTGGTGTAATGGATTCTAAAATGAAAAAATGACCTAGGGTAGTACCAAAATCACAGATAGCATCTGATATTTAACAATTTAGTTTGCAATGATGTTTCTTATAGACAGAGACCAAGCATGACAGTAAGCCAAAAAAGTCCTCACATGGAACATGGCTAGTATTCTAGTAAATGCTGCTGTGGGCCTACATAAGAACACAGAACATCTTCCCCTGAAAACCACAGGTAAGTGGTGCTTGTGATCCTAAACCTGCCTATCATGCATTTTGGTTGTTCTGGCTCAGAACAAAAGTATCATTACTAATTGAAATAAGCAAGAATTGAACATTTTAACTGGCATAAGATTTTATTTTGAACTCACAACTTTTGTGGGAATGATAATACTATGTTTCTTTGTTATTTCAGTGATCTGTCAACCCCAGAAGCACAAATATTTTTTCATGTGTCCAGAGAAGAAACGATGGCCCCTCCTGCTGATGTTATCAATGTCAAATTAAACTTAATATTCAAGTAGAGCTGAAGTGTTCCTTCAGAATAATTTTGTAGCCATTCCATTGCAGCTGTCTTTGGGGAGTAACTGTATCCTGAGATATGTTCCTATATATTTTCTCAGGGTTTCTACAAGACAACTCGAATATGCAGAAATGATTTTTGACACAAGCTTATTAATATCCAGGAGAGTGCTAAACTGGTGACAGACCAGGCAGATCATTTCATGTTAAATATGCAGGTAAGTAGGAGGCTGTGACTAACCTGGTGTCACCATGTTTCTTTTGCAGGTTGCCTGTAACACTTTTAGCTAGTGAACAGATAGGAAGTGAAGCCACATTCAGTCATTAGATACCTTCTTATTTTCAGATATATCTAATAAATCATTATGAGAAATTTCTATTTCACCAACTTTTCTTTAGCATACATGCCTTCCATGTCCTAGTACCTCCGTAATGTTTCTAGGAAACATCAACTATTATTGTATGTTTGCTAACAGAAAACATGGGTTTAATGTTCATACTGAAAGAGGCCTAAGAACATTTCCTTATAATTTTGATGTGTCCATCCTGAGAATGCTGAGGGTGGAATTTTATAGGTTTTTGTGCAATACAGTAAGGGCATTTTTTAACCAGTCTTTGTGGGTAGAACTCTGAAAGTACACAGTATGTGTGCAGAGATCCAAAATTACTCACCAAGATTGTCAACTATTTAACTCTTAAATAGTTAAATATTGAAAAGATGCTAAATCAAAGTGCAAGACATCTTACCTTCATCAACAAAGCTGAACCATGTTATTCCTAACCCCTCATTTTGATGCATGTGCTTTGATTAGGATTATTGGAACCCTAACAAGTCTAATGAATTTGTAGTTTTAGTTTTGTATGGCCAAGAATTTTGTTGAACAATGCTGATAGAGTGATGGTATCCTGGTTCATTGTTATTGTTTTTGACCTGCCTACAAAGGAGATATCTTAAAATACTTCCCATGTTTCCAGGCTAGAAATGAGGGCCTTCCTGAAATTCTGTTGACTCTAAAGTAATCCATGAATCTGGATCAAGCGACACTTCATAATGGTTGTGAGCAAGGGAATTGACCATGTCCTGCTAGAGAAAATTGTACCCTGCAACATAGTCTTGTACTTTTTTCCCCCATTCTATTCATGAAAACATAGCAAACTTTAGAAGATTATTGACAATACCTTGATTATTAGTCCATAATTCACAAGCTATACATAAGACAGCTAAGGTGATCTGATCTTAAACATCCTGATAGGTAAGGTGGTTGTGGCTCACATTGTGTTTCCATATACTTTCTGCATGGAAGCCATGCAGCTCTTGGAGAAATGCTCATAATAAGTCAGCATAAGCAGCAGACTTTTAATCCACAATTTCTAGGCTTTGTGGAATATACCTGTCTGTTCTGTAAGAGTACATAAATTGTTGTTTCCCTCATATCAGGGCCACTTAACTCTCCATGAGGTAGAGACAATCTGAGACTCATGACACAATATCTTACACATTTGTGAAGAAATACAATTTCCTAAACAGCATGTTTACACAGTGTACACATCTGCAGCCCATGGCAGAACTCCCGCATTTGTTACCTTTTGCTCTCACTGTTACTGACAGCAAGCATCTAAAATATTAAGAGTTTCTTTACCTCTATCTACTTCCCCTTATATTTTGCAATCACTCCATTTAACCAACCTTTGTTAAAACTCCAGCCACGAATGCCTTTCCTCATTTTAATGCACATGAGGAGTCACGATTGTACCTTTCTTTTTAGAGCTTACTATTTAAAAAATCATTGAATTCTTCCTTTATTAGGGAGTTTAGATCATATTTTGCCTTAGATTTGATTAACTTGGGAAAACCTTTTAAACACATGACCTTGTGCCATAAACCATACATACAGTGCTAGCATGTAAAGTCATTGACTGTTAGTGTATTCTCTCTCCCTTCAGCTTTCTTGTTTGGACTGAATTTTTTATGCTATTAGCATAAGTTTTGTTTTAGCCAGCCTTACCTTTAGATTTTTGTACCGGAGAGTAAAGGTTTATTTTATTTATTAGAGTTTATACAATAATTTCAGGAAATACATGTCAAAGACAGTTTGGGGAATTAGGAGAAGTCATGAACAAATTAAATTGAGAAGTGAAACACATCCAGAAGTTCTAGAGGGGGGCTTTGGTGGTGACAGATATAATCGTCCACAGCAGACTTTTGGGAGTCCAAAAGCAATTGATTTATGATAGCCTGTGATGCAGTGTCAAAAATTGAGAAAATGTGAAAAGAATGCTGTGAAGAGCATGAAAAGGCTCAGTATAGCACCTCCTGTCTTTTTGTCTGGTACCACATCCTTAAAGGCAAAGGCAAATACTTGACTGTTTCCACTCAATCTTAGACAGGAGCTCCTTCTTATCTTTATTCTATTTTATCATTTTAGCATTTACTTACATGTGTATTCATTATTTAGGCCACCTCCCCCCACCACCACTTCTGAGAAGAATCTGTTCTGCCTTCTTGTCCTCTGACTTTGTTGAAGAGAAAACATAAGTGCTAATAAGAAAAACATAGCATTTTTGCTAGTTTGAGATAAAGATAGCTACACACAGAGATTCCTGGCATTGCTTCCATGTTCATATGTGTTACAACCCATATTGTTTCATCTTTACCAGTCCTCTTCACTACTTCCTAGTCCCCTTTCCATAGTGGTCTCTGCCAGTTTAAAATTACTATATTAACTTCTTTTTTTAAAAAGTTTTTCTTTTTTCTTTTTTTATTTTAATTTATTCACATGTGCATGCATTGTTTGGGTCATTTCTCCCCCCTGCCCCCTGCCCTCATTCTCTTCCCCCAACCTGCCCCACCTCCATGCAAAAACTGTTCTGCCCTTGTCTCTAATTTTGTTGAAGGGAAAACATAAGCAATAATGAGAAATACAAAGCATTTTTGCTAGTTGAGATAAGGATAGCTATACAGACAGATTTTTCATCTCTAACTCATCTTTAACCGGGTTCCCAATCCCTATCTCATGTAGACCTCTATTGCTGTACAAGGAGCATATGAACCACATTCAAGTTTTAAATTTCTTTTCTTTCTGTATTCCTCCTCCCCTTAGTGATCCATGTTCAATAATACTACTGCATTTGTTTCAGATCTATAATCTGAATATGAGGTAGAACATGTGATTCTTGGCCTTCTGAGCCTGAGTACCTTTGTTTAAGATGATGTTTTCCAGTTCTATCTTTTTTGTTTGTGAATGAAAAAATTTCATTCTTCTTTGTGGCTGAATAAAATTCTATGGTGTATAAGCACCACATTTCTTAATCCATTCATCAATAGTGGGACATCAAGACTATTTCCATAGTTTGGCTATTATGAACAGTGCTGCAATGGACATGGGTGTGCAGTTGCCTTTGTAATAACCTGATTTGCATTCCTTCAGGTTATATCCCTAGGAGTGGTATATGGCAGATCTATGTTTAGTTTTTTAAGACGGCTCCATATTGTTTTCCATAGTGGTTATACTAGCTTACATTACCACCAGAAGTGTATGAGGGTTCCTTTTTCCCTGCAGCCTCACCAACACTTGTTTTTGTTGGTGTTCTTGATGGTAGCAGTTCTTATGGGGGTAAGAGGAATCTTAGTGTGGTTTTGATTTGCATTT